>NW_012116733.1:1860758-2005470 GCF_000951035.1 Colobus angolensis palliatus
CAGGCGCCCGCCACCTCGCCCGGCTAGTTTTTTTGTATTTTTTAGTAGAGACGGGGTTTCACCATGTTAGCCAGGATAGTCTCTATCTCCTGACCTCGTGATCCGCCCGTCTCGGCCTCCCAAAGTGCTGGGATTACAGGCTTGAGCCACCGCGCCCGGCCCACTAGCTTTTTTAGAAAAAGTGTTTCCTAAAATATATAAATTGTTCTGTAACCAATATATTGACATTCAAATAAACTGGTTAATGTTATACATACTATTCTTGTTTTCAAAATTAACAATGCCCATTCGTGGTTAAGTTCATTCTATCAAGGAGCTTATTTCAATTAACTTCATCCAAATTTTTTAGAATGTAATTATATCACTCTTTATTTATCAAAAAAATTAACACCCCAAGAAATGATTGTCTTCTGAAATAGTTTTAAATATCCTGTGTCAGACCATAGGCCTCTTGTGGTTAGATAATTTTATGTATATAGAATCATGAACCATTAATATCAGAAGGACCTTAGGCTCATTGAATCCAAATCTGTGCCTAATGCATGGATTTCCTCTTCTAATATGAACACTTAGAATTTGCTTAAATGTCTTTTAAAAATCCCACCTCGTGAGGAAAGACTTGTGAAAGAAAGTATTAATTTTTGGAAAAAGATCCAGATTAAATGAAAATTTTATTTGCTAATCATTTTTAACCACTAACTACAATTTTTCTTAGAAATTCACTTTCAATTTCATTCATTTAAAAATATTCATTGAAGATCTTTTATGTGACAGATACTATTCTAGAGATTGGGGATATTTCAGTGAACAAGACTGACAAAGTCCCTGCTCTCATGGAGCTTGCATTCTATGTTCAAAAACAGACATGAAGCAAGCGCATTAATAGATAAAATAACATTAGGTGGCAATGAAGGATATAGAAAAAAAGAGAAAACAGTTTTAGGGATAGAGAAAGAAGAAGGGACAGATGAATTCTGCTGAAGCATTCTGGTTAGGGAAGTTCTCTCCAAGTAGGAGACATTTGAATAGACACCTAAAAAAAGTGAAAGGAAGGTTAGTCTTGCAGCAGGAATGTAGAGCAAGGTCCCAACAGCATAAATGAACTGAACTGGAGGAGTAGCAAAAAGGCTCTTAGTCATGAATAAAAACTAAAATATTTTACCTCAAAATGTATTTGACATATTTCTAGATGGTTATTTAGAAAAGCTGGACATGTAAGAATAGCTGAAAAGCTGTCTTTTGTAGGGGAGATTTGCAACTGTAAAGAAAATCTGCACTGATACAGCCAGGCTTTCTCTGAAGGCCCCACCTTTTCTGGATCTAGGAAAGATTAATTGAGATTCTGACACCTTAAAGGTCTGAAAGAAGCATTTACCATCTATTCTCTCTGAGGACGCTCCCTATGAAATTTGATCTGTTTAACAAGACCATCTTTGCTAGTCGGTCCTCCTCTTCTCTCCCTCCCATAACCTGTTTTGCTACCATAACTTATCTTGCCATAATCCAAGACCCTATTCTTTCTGTAATCTCAAAGTGGTATAAAGGTGTCAACTATCTTCCCTTTCTTTAAGATCTTATAATTTGTTCCACAAAATAATGCCTGCCTCTTGGATTCATTCGAATTCCAAAGAGAATCATTTTGCAAGTTAATTTCTGTCTCCCTGGTTCATTCATTCTCCCTAATAATCACTTACTGCCCCTCAAAAGAATAGCTACATTCTCCATCTCCCTCTCCCCTGTGAGAAAGGGTATATTAGCTTCTGTACCTCACTGGGGAGTTGGGGTATTCACTTTGTGGTTCTCCTCCAATACATGTTAATAAATTTGTATTGTTTTCTCCTATTAACCTGCTTTTTTTCAATGAACTTTCAAGAGGCCAAAGGGAAAGTTTTCCATTATCCTCAACAATTAAAAAAGAAGAAGAAGAAGAAACAAAAGGAAAATGCAGCTGGAGAGTTGTCAGAGTCCAGATCTTAGGGGATGTGACACCAGGCCAAGGCTTCTGAATTATGTTCTAGGAAGATAGAAGCCACTGTAAGATTTGCAGCCGATGGATAATATGACTAGCATTAAGTTTTCAGAAGGATCACTTTGACTGCTATGTGAAGAATAGATCATAAAGGCAATAGCAGAAGCAAGGAAACAAGTCAGGAGACCAGTTAAATCGAGTGAATCCCCAAGACACCTCATTCTTGACAATCTATCATCTTTCCTCTGGGCCTGTGATGCTCTGTACCTGCCTCTATTCTAGCTCCATCTACTTTCAGTGGGCTTGATTGCTTAAAAGTCGTTCTCCACCACTCCTGAAAGACCGTCAGCTCTGTAGAGGTAAGGACCATGATATACTTCTCTTCCTATCCCCAGAACCAAGGCCAGTGCTGGTCACATACATGAATACCTCAATAAAATCAGGCTGAACTTCTCTACTCCTTCTTACAAGTGGCAGGCCTTAAAACTCTGCATTTGAAGGCAGTAATGTTTATTTCCTTGTTTAAAAAGTAACTTGGAGATCTGTCACTGCATTTCCACTTGTCAGTTAAAGTATACCCTCTCTTATTAGGCCATCTGCAACTGTTACCTGTTATCTGTGTTGCTAAACCATTTTCAGACCTAGTTTATAGTTTGTTGCATTGGTGATTATAATTCTCTTACTATTCTTTCCCAGAGCTTTTGGTCAAGAAAGTACATATTTGTATCACTTTATCTTCAGACCATGGTGACTAAACCAAATAAGTGATTAACCAATGCTTACCAAGGAAAGAAATTTTACAAAATGAGTACTATGCACAATTTTGAACTATTGGGGTTTGTTAGTGTTTTAGCCCATTTTCTGCTATAATAGAATACCACAGACTGGTTATTTTTCACAGTTCTGGAGGCTGGGAAGTCCAAAAGTGTGTTGTCAGCATCTGGCAAGGGACTTTGTACTGAATTATCCCATGGCAGAAGGGCAAATGGGCATGTCAAATAGAGAGAGAAAATTGGGCAGAACTCCACCCTTTTTTCTGGATCCCACTCCCATGATAATGAATCCTTCTTGCACTAACTGCATTAATTCACTGATAAGTGCAGAGACCTCATGAGCTAATCGATCACCTTTTAAAAATGCCACCTCTTAATATGATCATATAGGCAATTAAGTTTCCAACTTGTGAATTTTGAGGGACATATTCAAATTATACTATTTAGTGAATAATTATTCATTTCTATTTGTTTGGGGTCAAACACTACTATAGTATTTTATAGTAACTAAGAGAACTTGCATCTGAAAAAAATGGGGAGCATTGACCTAGATGAGATGGCAAAAAATATAATGCAAGTTTTTTTTTTAATATAATTGTGGTTTATGGGGTATTATGAAGAAAGAAAAGCATTTTGTAGTATTTTATAAATTTGATGTAGCTTTGAAAAAATCCTTTCCAAATATAGTCATATAATCATATTAGAATTACTTAGTGTGATAGTTAATGTTAGGTGTCAACTCGAGTGAACTAAGAGATACCCAGGTAGCTGATATAGCATTATTTCTAGGTATATCTGTGAGAATCTCCTTGGTTCTAGTTCCTTTGGCTTTCGGACTCTAGGAACTGCACCAGTGGCCCCCTAGCTTCTCAGGCCTTCACCCTTGGACTGAGAGTTACATCATTGGCTTCCCTGGTTCTGAAACTTCTGGACTTGAACTCATGCTACCAGCTTCCCTGGTTCTCCATCTTACTGATGGCCAATCATGGGGTTTCTCAGCCTCCATTTAACCAAGTGAGCAAGTTCCTCTAATAAATCTTCTTCACCTACCTACCTACCTACCTACCTACCTATCTATCGCCTATTAGTTCTGCCTCTCTGGAGAACCCTGACTAATATAGTTAGTAAAGACTAGGTATAGTTCTCGAATCAGAGACTTATTTAACTTAGATGAATACAAATGGAACTAGGAGATTCGAGGTAAGATCAGAAATTACAAATAGTATTGCACATTCTGAGAACTCAAAATCACAATCATCAAAAATTACTAAAAAGCAAGCTTAAATAATGGTTTCAAAAATTATGAAGGTTTATTGAGTAGAAATTGTTGAGATTTAGTTCAAAAACTAAAATTTTGGACAGGAAAGGAATCATGAAAGGAAAAGTTTTATATGGCATAAGACATGTATCAGTAATATTTGTCGATGCATGTAACTAGAGTCCAAATCCACTGACCGATTAACTCCAACCGTTTTCTTGATTTCTCAGGGTAGTAACCAGCTGAGCTTTTAAGCCAGTCAAGGAAAAGTATATTATTTCCATCCTTTTTTAAACACTCTATAAAGAACTCTCTCGTTCATAATAGCTCTGTTTACTGCATAGTACAGCATGTTCTAATTATCACCCCTGCCTCACTAACCACACAGCTTATGTTCCCACACTCATCTGTTATTTTTATGCCTCCTACAGAAATGAAGAGAACATTAATAAGAATAATACTTGGAAGATAATATTTTTGATAAAATTAGAAAAAAAACTGTGGCTGATAATATAGGAAATAGAGCTTTTTAGTTCAATTGAAATGACCCAGCACTAGCAGTCCACTTTCTTTGATGTTTTCATTTTTGATTTCCTGTCAGTTCCTAACCTGATTCTTTTCCTCTTTATTTGGATGATTTATTTGGTTATGATTTGATTTAGCTGTTTATTTTTTTCTGTCACTAAATTTACTTCACTTTTTTCCCCATACATTTCTTTTACCTTGAGAATTCCTTCCACCTTTCTTGCTCTTTCCATATTTTGAAATTCTAAGTTTAATTTGCTTTTGGTTTATATTTTCCTCAATTTCTTATTTGCCTTTTTATCTCCCTCCTTTCTCTCTCTTCTTCTATCATCTACTTGTAATAACTTCTCTAATGTATGCACAGAAAATATCTTTTTGTACCTCTGACTGGCAAAAAATGTATATACATATATATTGATATGGGAATTAATACATTTTCAGCACAAGAAATGGGACCAGCGGGAATGTCAAATGGAACATTAAAACATTTAAAAATCACTACATTAGCTGAGCAAGGCTTAAATAATATTTGCATGGCAAAGAGTCTAAATAAAGAAGCAAGAATAATGAAGTAATAGAAAAAGAAAATGGCTATAAAATGATCCTTTGAAAAAGTAGTATGTTGGATCAGAATTGCACCAATTTTTCCAATCTGTAAAAGGTGGAGTCAATATGCCTTTTACACACAATCTTTCCTAACATTTAAAATATGTATGTGCACAAATATTTCTTATAAGACTGAGGAGGCAACAGGTCTCACCTCATTAAGAACCATGTTTGCTGTGCTGCTGATTTCACCATTCAAATAGTGGTTACTGCTTGCAGGGATATTTTCCATGATAGAAATCTTAAATGGATGGGGAGGGAAAAAGAAAAAAAAAAAAACAAGAGGAGAAGATTGCTAATTAAAAGGGAAAGAAACAACAAGGCAGGATACATCAGTCCGTGGATACACACATTTTCAGCGATGACTCAGGAACACGTTTGGGTAGATTACGTCAACTCTTCCCTCAATAGTTGAATCTAATCATCCCTGTGAATTGATTGGAGTTTGAAAAAATAGCAACTAAGGCTTCTTTCACATGCTTATAATCAGCTCTTGGAAATGTTGCACTTTAGATAAAATGATAGAAATAAATCTGCACATTGGAATGGTGCAGAGATAGTTCACTGAGTACATAGAAATTATCTGCATGTAGGGCAATTAAGTGGTGCATAGCCACCTATCCCTGCTCCTAAAGGGGAAAAGCCTTTGCTGGGGTGGAAGAGGAGGATAATGGAAAGGCTAGCCCAGTGATGTCTCTGTCATCCTCTGCATCCACTGTCAGACTAAGCATTGGTTCTAGTCCTGCTTCCCAAGGCTCACATTGGCACTAGCCTCTTCCTTTCTCCATCCCAAGCCAACAACTCTCAAACAAAGTTATTGTACTGTGTTACTGTGATACTGGTAAAATGAAGTGAGCAGCCTTTTTCTTCCACCTAGGATATTCCTGACCCAAGCAACCATCCATCATTCTTCTTTGCTTCCCCAAAGTACATGTTGCAGAGGAGAGCTACTGCCAGGAGGCGGTGCAGCACAGACAGGAGACAGACTTACAGTGGCCTCCTCCCTCGGTGTAAGAAGCTCACTCCCCAGGCTCCGGCCTAACTTGGTTTCCAGGCAAAGACAACTGCATCCACAATGCCAAGAGCAAGAGAAACTCTTAGACCTTATTCCAAGAGATGCACTCCACACACTGCATACCCAGACAATACCTGATATTCAGGAGACAGGAAGACTGTCATTATCCAGTTGTATTCTTGCCTGGCCAGACATCTCACAGTGGGGGTGGTGGGGAACCACCAGGGCAGGGGAGGGCCATGTTCCATTCATGGACTGGGGCTAGGGTTCTAGAAATGGGGGTGGAACTTGGAAAGTGTAGAATGGAACTAAAACCAATCATATAGCTGAGTGGTGAGGAATTAATGACTGAGGTAATTTACAAGTGCTCAAGGTTCTTGGAATCAGGACCTGAGTCAGCTTGTCACAAAGCAGACTGGAATGTATTTATATGGGAAAGAAGGGCAATGCAGAGGTGGAGGGTGTGAAGAAATAAGAAATTGTGTGGAGCAACTGGATCGGGGACCTTGGCCCTTGGGCCTTGGCCTGAGAGTTTAATTCTAAATTTTAACAGCTTTAAGTCTATGTAGAAACGAGGTAGCAGAGTGGGGGTATTGAAACATTACCTGCTACTTTTCAAACACTGCTTAGAACTCAATCTGTTGTTGGGAGCACTAATGAATGACAAAAACAAGGAGAAAAACTCAGAAGCTGCTCAGGGTCTATCTCTGTAACGTGAGGTATGAAAAGGACAAATTGCAAGAGCCATGGCTTCCTCTTCTCTGCCCAGCTTGAAATCAGAGTGTCTCCCAGGTCACACGCTATTTTCCCTGCTCTCTTCCAAATTAAGACTCTAGAGGAGAAGCTTGTTGTTGCCATGGTTACACCAAAGCTAGTGCATCAATACAAACGCATTCCTTTGAAAACATCCTCAACTGTAACCCATCAGAACTGGTTTGCTGAGGAATCCATAGTTCCTTAAAGACATTTACGGAGAAGAAAATATTTCTGGTTCAGGCTGGTGATGTAATGTTGCTTTGCTCTGCTTTGTTTGAGTGAAGAAAAAATTTCCCTGTCAAATATACAGAAGTGAAGGGTTTCCCATGCAGTAAAATCCAATCATTTGTCCACCAGAGCTTGGCACATGCATCGCTGGCCGAGGGATGGTATGTCGAGGGAAGCACACAAATCTTGTTCCTGCTCATCCCCAATGACTAAGACCATTAATGACATAATTGCCTTCTCACATCTACCTTCTACCCAATTAAAAGCAGTTTTGGACTATGAGACAGTATCTCCCACTCCTTGCAAATGCTAGGACACACAATTCTCATGCTAAAAAGTAAAAGGATAATTCACTCTGGTATCTTAAATTAAAAAGGCTTATCAGGAAACATTTTTAGGATTTGTATTCAAAGGGAAATAAATGCATCCTCTGTAATTTCATTCACTTTATAAAAATATGCAGAATAACCTTCAGTTCACTCCATCTGTATGTGAAAAAAAAATTATCTGTTTAAAAAAGGGGATTTTTTTTTCTCCCTTGTTAAATAGGATTGAGTTGCTTTAGATTTTTTTTCACCTTTCCCTCCTCAGGTCTTCCTGTCAGCTGTTACTATCAGCTATGATTAAATATAAACAAACATTGTGATTCATCAAGAACTGAAAGACTCATTGTGGATATAAACCTTCCTCAGTCTCATGGTCAGATTAGGTAGGAAGCCAGGACAAACTCATAGACAGAGATCTATATAGCTAAGTTTATGTAAATTTATTTATTATCATATAGTTACTGAATAAAATGTATATGTCTCTATGTCTGCACCTAAGCTATTATTTTCTGAAATATAAAGGTTTGTAAAGGAATTATGCAGTTAGGTATAAAAATGTTTGTACTCCACCTTCTTGGAACTCCAAACAAAATGACTCAGAAACTGACAGTTTACCAGAGAAATTCAGTCCACCTAGCTCACCAGCTTACTGGAGCTCATATGAAAATCTTCCCAGAGAGATCCCCACCATATTTATGCTGCCTCCAAATGTGTCTATAAAAGGCTTGAAGCCCAATAAGATACACTGAAAATTATTTTCTCCTGAACACTAGAAAGCAGAAGAGAGTTGCTCTTGGGACACCGGAACGTTGATTTCTCCATGGACCTGAGGAAGAACCCAACTCAGTTTAAAATTCTTGAACTTGCCTCCCTCCACCTTCCTGCATCTCAAACTTCCTACCTGAGAAGTAAAGAATTTCTCTCTTCAGAAATTTCAAGTCTTGAATATACAGACTTTTCAAAGCTGTATATTCTTTGGAAATTCTCTCCTGTCTTTATTTCTATGACTCATTGAACACTCTTGATTCACCTCTTACTCTTTTTTCTCAGTCTCATCCCTCTCCTCCCACTTCTACTGTATGTGTGTATATATGCACGCACACACACACATATACATGCTCCTCCCCCTCCTAGCAAATATATGCTAAATATATAGCATATAAATATATATGGCATATAAATATATGTAGCATATAAATACATATTTAAACTGCAAGGTTTTTGTTTGTTTGTTTGCAATACGGTTGGTATGGCTTGACTCTGTGTCTGACCCAAATCTCATGTTGAATTGTAATCACCACATGTTGAAGGAGGGCCTGGTAGGAGGTGATTGAATCACGGGGCCGACTTGCCCTTTGCTGTTCTTGTGACGGAGCTCTCAGGAGATCTGGTTGTTTAAAAGTGTAGCACTTCCCGCTTCGCTCTTCCTCCTGTTGCCACGTGAAGACGTGCTTGCTTCCCCTTCACCTTCCACAATGATTGTGTTCCTGAGGCTTCCCCAGCCATGCCTCCTGTACAACCTATGGAACTGTGAGTCAATTAAACCTCTTTTCTGCATAAATTACCCAGCCTAAGGTAGTTCTTTATAGCAGTGTGACAATGGACAAATATACGGGTCTTGTTATATTGTATGTTGCCCAGGCTGATCTCAAACTCCCAGGCCCAAGTGATCCTCCCCACCTAGTCTTCCTAGTAGCTGGGATTACAGATGCATGCCACCATGCCTGACTCTTTCATGTACTTTATGTAACCTCTTTGTACTAAGTTCCTCTTGCTGCTGTAAAAAATAATAATAATTTATTTTAAATACCATAAACTTAATGGTTTAAAACAATAAGAATTTATTCTCTTACAGTTCTGGAGGCCAGAAGTCTGAAATCAGTTATTTCTGGGCTAAATTCAAGATGTCAGCAGGGCTGGTTCCTTGTGAAGGCTCTAGGTGAGAATCTATTCTTTGACTCTTCCATATTCTAAAGGTTTCCAGCATTCCCTGACTTGTGGCTGCATCACTCTAATCTTTGCTTCCATCATCGCATAGCCTTTTCTTCATCTGTAGTCAATCTCCTTCTGCCTCCTTCCATAAGGACACCTGTGATTACATTTACAGCCCACCAGAAGAGTCTAGGATAACCTTCCCTTTTCCAGATCCTCAATTTAATTAAATCTGTAAAGTCTCTCTCTCTCTTTTTTTTTTTTTTTTGAGATAGAGTCTCACTGTGTTGCCCAGGCTGGAGTGTAGTGGTACAATCTAGGCTCACTGAAGCCTCCACCTCCTGGGTTCAAGCGATTCTCCTGCCTCAGCCTCCAGAATATCCAGGATTACAGGTGCCACCATTCTCGGCTAGTTTTTGTACTTTTAGTACAGACAGGGTTTCACCACGTTGGCCAGGCTGGTCTCAAGCTCCTGACCTCAAGTGCTCTGCCTGCCTCAGCCTCCCAAAGTGCTGAGGTTTTAGGTGCGAGCCACCACACCCAGCCTGAAAAGTCTCTTTTGTCCTAGAAGGTACCAAACACTGGTTCAAAGCATGAATATATGGATATCTTTGGGGGTCATTATTCAGTCTATTATGGCCTGCTTTCTCTGATCTTTTGCTTATGCTCTTTTGTGGTACTATCTTCTCTCTCTGATTGCCTTCTTTATTCAGAGGACTTCTATGGTGAATATCCAGGGGAGATTGTTGATCTAATAGCCAAACCTGACTTTACAAGTAGCTGCTGTACAGTTACCTTCAGATGGTATGAACAAAGCAAAATGAAAACACTTGAAATTTAAATCAAATAATTTTTCCTCTTTCCCTCACAGAGACAGAAAAGTATCTCTCATTTTCATTGTTACCTATTTTTGAGCCTTGGATAATATTGACTCAGACATTTCCCTTTTCCCCATAACTTTTCTCAGTTAGAGTCTAGAGAATCTTCCTTTGATGTAAATTGTGCTCTCCCTGGTGTCTTTCCAATGGCTGCCACAGTTAAAAATCCCTATTGTACTGTGCCTCACATTATTTTAACAACCTCTTAATGAATTTCTCTGCCCCTAGTCTCTCCCCGTTCCACCTTATCATGTATATGCTTCTGGAAGAGTTGTCCTTTCCAATTACTTTGACTAGTGTCATTTTCTTCCTCAAAACCTTCAATGGTTTCTCAATGCCCCAAGTCCCAAATTTTTAAGCCTTCATCCACTAAAGTAGTCCCCACCTACTTTTTCAGATGCACACTATTTTCTGCTATTAATAATCTCTACTGATTATAAGCAATCCTGTAGACTCTCCTTTGTAGATTTACTGATACGATTCTTTAACCTTGAAATCACTCCTCAGACATTCTTCTCTCTAAAGTTCATCTCAAGTGCTTTCCCTGATCATTCAAGCCAGCTACCTCTTTTTTTTTTTTTTTTTTTTTTTTTTTTTTGAGACGGAGTCTCGCTCTGTCGCCCGGGCTGGAGCGCAGTGGCCGGATCTCAGCTCACTGCAAGCTCCGCCTCCCGGGTTTATGCCGTTCTCCTGCCTCAGCCTCCCGAGTAGCTGGGACTACAGGCGCCTGCCACCTCGCCCGGCTCGGATTTTGTATTTTTTTGTAGAGACGGGGTTTCACCGTGTTAGCCAGGATGGTCTCAATCTCCTGACCTCGTGATCCGCCCGTCTCAGCCTCCCAAAGTGCTGGGATTACAGGCTTGAGCCACCGCGCCCGGCCCCTCTTTTCTTAAAGTAAAATTATTTTATGGCAAATTCCTCTATGTACACTTATGAGTATTAGATATTCAGAACATATTTGTTACACAGATTAACCAAATTTTGCCTAGAAAGTGGAAATAAGTAAGGTATGATTCACAAAACCTTTGCTATTTCAAATGTTTGCAATATGTATTCTTTTGAGTGAGCCAGAAAACATTTTCTCATAGGAATATTTTAAAATTCTCTCACATGAGTTTTTAAAATTGCCTTTTAATTTTCTTGGACATCAGTTTCTCAACCAACTTATCTTGGGCTTGCATTTCAAAAGCAGGAAGGAAACTCCAAACACACAAAAATTAAAGTTCTGTCTTTCTTTTCTTTTGCACATCATTTGAGTTTGATGGATACCAAGAGACATATATCAGATCCTGAGCAGGATCCCGTTGAGAGTTCCCATGGCACTTCAGTCACTTAGTCATGATCTATGCTCTCAACAGTTGAAGATAATGACTTCAGGAACAATCTTTCACAGGTTTCACATTAAATGAGATGAAAGTGCAAGCGCGGCATTAAAGCACCTTGTTATTTGCAGAGTACTTAGAGTAACCTTAAATATGGAGATGATCAAATTTCATGACCTTTAGTTTTAATTCTTCCATCTTATCTTTGTGTGCAATTCCTATTTTTAATAAAGATGTGTGTATGTATGTGTGTATGTGTGTGTTTCTGCCTAAATTAACCTAGACACTTAATACATTAACACTTTAGAATTAAATACAGAAGCCTGAAAACGGCAATATAAATATGCTTATTTTTATTGTAAGCTTATCTATATTACTTTCATGACTGTATACTTTTAAGAGACTATTATTTTTAAAGTATGGTGGGGCACATTACAATGTTAAGAGCCTCAATCTTTGATTTTCTTTCTATCGCTTCGCATATTTCAATTTATAATAAAATGAAGAGCTAGCTCATTAAGTTCTATTTTTGACAAGGTGTTTTATTTTTAAGATTAGTCACTAATAGAAAACTCTCCCATGACAACAATGGAAAAGCCTTCTCCAGAGTATAAAACAGTTCCCAAAAGAGAGTAAAAGAATTTGAAAAGAATAGGCCCTAAGAGAGTGAGTATGTGTATATTTGTTCAGAAAGAGCCACATATCCTTGTTGAAATCCATAAGCACACAGCAAATAAGCACTTACTACATTTGATGAGCTAATATGCATAGGTCCACATAGATCAACAAAATAAAGTATCATGCCACATACCTGAAGAAAATAATATTCCTCAAGCTCCATTCCTAGTAAAAACTGAGAATGTGAACTTCCTATTAACAGTACTAGAATAATTGGGAGGCTGAGGTAGAAGGATTGGTTATCCCCAGGAGTTGGAGGCTACAGTGAGCTATGATTGCACCACTGCACTCTAGCCTGGGTGACAGAGCAAAACCCTGTGTCAAAACAAAGTGTTTATATATATATACATATATGCATGTGTATATATATATGTATATATGTGTGTATACATATGTATGTGTATACACATACATACAATTATATATATAATATATATATAATTTGAAAAGTTTTTTAAAAGCCCTGGAATAAGTAACATCTTGCATTTAAGGCCTTTTTGACTAAATCTACCCAAGTTATATAACTCATATACTATCTGCCACAAGTGGACCCTAAAATAGGATTCTGGTTTATAGAAAATATCAGTGAATAAAAACAAGAAAGAGAAAGAAGCAGAGAGAAAGGAGAGAGAACAGTAAACCCGGGTTAACCTAAATAATATACATATTTTTATTTTTTATTATTATGATTTGTTGAGACGACGTCTTGCCCTGTCCCCCAGGCTGGACTGCAGTGGTGTAATCTCAGCTCACTGCAACCTCTCATCTCAAAGGAGTCTTGTGCTTCAGCCTCCCGAGTAGCTGGGATTAAAGGTGTGCACCACCACGCTTGGCTAATTTTTTTGTATTTTTTAGTACAGGCAGGGTTTCACCATGTTGGCCAGGCTGGACTAGAACTCCTGGCCTCAAGTCATCTGCCTGCTTTGGCCTCCCAAAATGCTGGGATTACAGATGTTAGCCACTGTGCCTAGCCAATACATGTATTTTTAAATACTCCTGCAGTAGAAAATAATTCGACTTACTTTCTTCACTTTCTTTTCGTTTAAAGACTTCACTGTCTTTTTATAGAAGTTTTAGGTTTGCAGCACAACTAACTGGAAGGTACAGAAATTTCCTATGTACCCCTGCCCACCTCAACATGCATAGCCTCTCTCATTATCAATGTCCCGCCAGAGTGGTATATTTGTTACAATTTATGAACCAACACTGACACATCATAATCTCCCAAGGAGACTAAAGTCCTGTAGGTACATATAGGACCTATTGGACAACAGGTACAGTTAATCAACTGCCCATCTCCTATGTTTCAATGTAAACATCATCCAAACACTGATTCTCTTTGGGTCACCATACTTGCCAGTTTGGATTTTTGAAATCTACTAATGAAATGGGAAACGTGTCCCTTTATCCTCCTCATAGGGCATGCGATGGGGGTGTGGTTCATTTCTTTGGTGTCCCTCTGCTCAAATTTCTAGAGGGAGCATGAAGACTGGCAGGCTGTGGGGCTCCAACCCCACAGCAGTGTCTGGGGTGAATGTTTACAGCTGAAGCCCAGTGGGCGTGTGTTACAGTATGCACTTTCCGTACAGCCAACCATAGGCGGCTTGTGTTAGCTCAGTTAGACCCCCTGCCTTATTGCAAAGACAGAGGGCTTTCTGTATGCCGGGGTGTCTTGCCTTGGTGTACCAGAAGAACTGGATCACACATGGACTTGGAGAATGAATGCAGGGTTTTATTGAGTGGAGGTATCTCTCAGCAGATGGACGAGCCAGAAGGGAGATGGAAGAGGAAGGTGGTTTTCTGCTGGAGTAGGGCTGCTCAGCAGCTGGGCTCTCCTCCGACTGCCCTGGTCAAACTCCACATCATTCTGCCACCTGATGGCCTACCAGCCTGCAGACACCTGTCAGTGTGCTCTTACACTGGTGCGTTCCTCTCGACATCCAGTCACTTGTGTCTTTTTGGGCTGGTGTGTTTCTCTCGAAGTCCAGCCACTTGCACCTCTGCCCACTAGGGTCTTGGGGTTTTTATAGGCACAGGACGGGGGCATGGCAGGCCAGGGTGGTTTTGGGAAATGCAACTTTTGAGCATGAACACAGAAATGCCTGTCCTCACCTACCTCCATGGGCAAAGGCCCGAGGTGGAACCCTAGCCAGGGACTACCCCCTGCCCTTCCCAGCACTTCCCTGCCCCCATCCCACATCACTCATAGGGGTTGACATAACACATTAGCAACAAGAAAACTTCACAGAAACACAAGCGTGAGAAAGTATGCCAAAGTCCATCATTTACATGTTAGTGTTCACTCTTGGTATATTTTGTATAACGACATATTTCTACCACTGTAGTATAATACAGAGTATTGTAGGGCCCTAAACATCTGTGCTCTGCCTGATCATCTCTCACTCCCTGTTAACCCCCGGCAACAAATGATGTTTTTAGTGACTCCATAGTTGTACCTTTTCCAGAATGTCCTTATTGGAATCATACAATATGTATCCTTTGGAGTTTGGCTTCTTTCACTTAGTAATATGCATTTAGGTTTCCTCCATGTTTTTTCATGCTTTGTAGCTCATTTCTTTTTAGAGCTGAATAATATTCTACTGCCTGGATATTATTCACCTGCTGAAGGGCATTTGATTGCTTCCAAGTTTGGAAAATTATGAATAAAGATGCTATAAATATTTGTGTGCAAGTTTTCATGTGAACATGTTTCCAACATCTTTAGGAGCATGATTGAAGGACCATATGTTAAAAGTATGTTTATTTTCCTTTCCTTCATTTTTTAAATAAGATTTAAGCAAAGCTCTCAATAATCAAATGTTTCTCGTTTTTTATTGTATAATATGACTCATTGTTTTCCCTCTCTATTTTGTGCTATGATATGGTTTGACTCTGTGTCCCCACTGAAATCCCATCTCAAATTACAATTCCCACATGTTGAAGGAGGAGATGATTTGATCGTGGGAGTGGTTTCCCCCGTGCTGTTCTCATGAAAGTGAGTGAGTTCTCACAAGATCTGATGGTTTTATAAGGCGTTCTTCCCCCTTTGCTTTCTTCTCTCTCCTGCTGCCAAGTGGGATGTGCCTGCTTCCCATTTGGCCATGATTGTAAGTTTCCTGAGGCCTCCCCAGGCATGTGCAACTGTGAGTCAATTAAACTTACTTCCTTTATAAATTACCCAGCCTTGGGTATTTCTTTATAGCAGTGTGAAAATGGACTAATACGTGCTGCTATCAGAGATCACCTGATATATCTATTTTGCTACCTGGCTACTTTCAAGTAAATTTATCAGTAAGAGAGCAGACTGTTCTGCATTCTCTCATGTTATAGCTGGTTGTTCTGAGAAAGACATTCCAATCTACATTCAGTTGTATATGGTCCCTAACAATATCATTATCAATTTCCCTTCCCAGTTCACTCTTGATCTTCTCCTAATTATGTATATATTTTCCAAGTGGTTTTATATCCTTTTCATGTATGTTTCCTCATTTTGCTATTAAAAATGTAAGTTCCTTGAGGGAAATCACTGTATCATGCAATCATGTTGGAATTTTGGGCTTCATCAATAGAAGATAGGTAAATGTATTATTTGCAGGCAATGAATGTTGTTAACTGACCGACAAGCATTTATTTCCTAAATAAAAATGTCACATTAAGAAGTGGATTTTGAAAGACTCTGAAGATTGCTCCTGAAACTTGGCAACTCCTCCAAGTTAATATAGTCACATTTACAGGACTATAAGTACAGCTAGTAAACCGCCCATCACCTATGTTTCAATGTAAAGATTTTCCAAAGACTGGTTCTCTTGGGGTCACCACACTTGCCAGTTTGGACTTCTGAAACCTACTAATATGGACTGACATAACAAATTAGCAACAAGAAAAGTTCACGGAAGGACAAGTGTGAGAAAGTGTGCCAAATATATTAGCATTCATTTTGCAACCTTGTCTCCAGTTTGTGTGAAGTTGATGGTTGGAGGTTACGCTTTCATTAAAAATTGACAACATTTTAAATGCTAATCAAAACTGCTTGTCCTTTCTACTTCTATTTATCTTGAAAGGGGAAAAAAAGAGAGAAGGAAAAAAAAAAGATGGCTTGCTTTGAACTGCAACAAATATTCTCTCCATTGACCCCCAGACCCCACTGCCTCCTCCTGTGTAGGACAGATAAGAGCTATGCAGATTGAGCGTCAGGACCTCAGCCTGAAGTGTGAAGGCACCACAATGCAAGTTAGAGATGTGTTTTCCAGAGGACAAGAGAGGAAGGGGTGTGTGTGTGTGTGTGTGTGTGTGTGTGTGTGTGTGAAGGGGTGGCCTTTTCAGGTGAGTCTTTTTAATT
Source organism: Colobus angolensis palliatus (assembly GCF_000951035.1). Classification (NCBI taxonomy): domain Eukaryota; kingdom Metazoa; phylum Chordata; class Mammalia; order Primates; family Cercopithecidae; genus Colobus; species Colobus angolensis. Next base: position 1,877,364 of record NW_012116733.1, read on the forward strand.
GATTGTTGAGAAAGAATTGTGGAGGTGTCGTTGGTTTTACAGAGGGTAAAAGGTAGAAACATATATTTTCAGAAAAGAAGAGCCATATGGTATATGAGCAAATAACAAAATCAGAAATTATGAAATTAAAAATGAAGGGTAAAAAAGCCATCTCAAGCATGGAAAGCAAAGCATGATCACTGGTGAACCATGATAAATAGTATACTTCATTTCAGACCATTCTCAGGAAGGGCTGAAGAGGATGCAGGAAAATGCTTGACTCTAATTTTTATACAAACCTAAGGCTGAGAGTGTACAGAACAGTGCTTTTCAGTGTTTTACATGGAATTACTTGCTTTTCACTCATTGTTGTCTGGCTTTTCAGAGCTCCAGAAGATACTAAAAATACAGGAGAGTGAAAACACAATTCAAAGGGAAAATGTCTCAGAGTTTACTATATAGTGAAAGATAGCCTTTTTTAAAAAAAGCAGAAATTGTTCAATTAGTTTAGCTGGTCTTCCTGGTTAAATCAAGTTACAAACCTAAATGTTTAATCTGTTACTAAATTAATGATTCATTGGACCAACAAGTCTAAGTGTGTGTGTGTGTGTGTTTGTCCACATGTATATGCATATGTGTGGGTGCATGTATATGCACGTGTAATTTTGTCAAAAGAACTTAGTAACCTGTAACTAAGAGGGTATGAATAGAACAGTTCCCCTCAATGCAGATCTATGATTTAAATCTGTGTTTCTCAAATGGTGTCCTATTTGTATTCTGTACAGTATAATTATTTGCTGGGTAGAACTCTCTTGCAAATGTCAGAAATATGCTGTTCAAGATGCCACTGAGAATGGTGAGACATCAACCTGGAAAGATTTTATCATCATCATTCATCATTTCCTCATCCTCTTCCTCTTCATCTCCTTTTTTCTTCCATTTTATCTCTTCCATCCCCTTCATCTCCTTTGTCTCCTTCATCATCATCATGTGCTACAATGAAGTCAATGTGCCTCATCTCATTTAATTATTCCAACAATTTGGACACATAAGTGCTATTACCTCTAATATAAACTGGGACACTGAAGGGTAAGTCATCTTTCCAGTGTGGGCTGAGCTAGAACTTAAAACCAGACATGGGTGAAAATAAGGCAAAGGCTCTCCACCATTAAACTAAAACCAGACCTTCCTTAGTAACCCATTACTGATCTTTTTATTCAGATATGAATCTTTGTCTGAGTCTATTTATATTTTTAATGAATAGCAAAGTTTGGATAATGAGCTCCATAAGTTTATCCCCCACTGTGTTAAAAAAAAATAGTTCTTTCCATTTATCCTAAATCCTCCTTTTTTAAGCTTCAAAGGGGACTCTTTGTTCTGGAATTTGATGAATAAGACCATCTCAATTCTCTCTATTCTTTTCAATTTTATAGACTTGTAGACTTTGAGTCTATTCAGCTTTGACTATTACAGACTGAAGAGCCTGATTATATGATATCCCCAAAGAAAATATCTCCATTTATTCGGTCACTTTCATTGCTGTATTCTCTAAACTGTCTCTAGCTATCTTTGAAACAAAAGACAGTTTAAACGTAACACAACCAAGTAGAGCGTGGCTAATTCCTGAAGCGGAGCTTGGCAAGGTGGACTGGGCTGAGTTGTCACTAACCTTTCTATTAAGGTAGTATCATAGCTAACCTAACACCTGAGGTTCAATTCGCACCTGCATGAAAAGCATGATTTTAAGTAAATGCAGATTATTCATTGCTCCAATAAAATGGCTCCTTTCTTTTCCCCCAGATTTTGAAATCTGATTTTAAAGGTTGTTCAACTGTAGGAAAATACAAATGGCCTATAGGAAGGGCAGTGCATCGTTGTTCTGTTTTTTTCTTTTTAATTATTAAAATCTCAACATGTTTTCATATTCCTGAAACTGGACTTCTGATTTATATTGTAGTACGGAGAGACATCAATATTTCTAGAGCTCCTGGCCCTGCTTGAGAAAACTAGACGGGAGGAAACACTCCGCTGGCTCTACTGGGGAAGAAAGAAGTGGTACAAACTCATTACATCTGACAGTGGACAGTGGCTCTCGAAGGTGTGCCAGAAGTAGGGTAAGGGCCAATGAAGGTAAAAGGAAAGGCAAAATTCACCTAAGAATAAGGTTGTCTTTGCCACCAAGTTAGCTGAAGGTACAAATATTTCTTCCAGATTTGCTTCCATCTTTGTATGCTGCTACTCACTGTGCTTGGCTTAAAATTGCCATGCTTGAGTTTTCTGAGCTCAAAAACCATCTGATACCTGGATTTGTGTGAGGAAAACAGCTTGCAAAAATTACAGAGAGTTACTTTGCATCAATAAATGCAATTTATATGCTAAATAATCACATCAATAGATAAAGTCTCCTTCCAGTTTCTCAATTCTATTATCGTGTTTAAATTTCAGAACAAAAATATAGTGAAATATATTTTTTAGGGTTTTATAAAGAGGAGGTCTTAGAAACATGACAAGGATTCTTTTCCTGACATTATAATTGCAACAACAAGCCTGAGCTGTTACAATCACCTTTTACCCTTCTCAATGACATGGTACGCGCTATCATTTCATTAATATAATTTTATAGGTAGAGAAACTCGGGATACAGAGAGGTGAAGTCATTTCTCCAAGGTCACACTGTCAGTGCTAGGAATACAGCTAAGAAAAGACAACGAATTCTTAATTCAAATAATACTATTTAAGCTGATGAGCTCTTCCTGTGATCAATAAAATGGAGGCCCAAGCTCAGTGTGGACAATCAGAGTGTCACACCAAGATGTAAGTGAGAGACACAGCAGCGGAAATATCCTGCTGCTTATGAAAATAATGGAGGGCCCCATCAGCATATTCTGTAACTGGAAACTGTTCAATTAAGTATTCATTTCATTTCACAGTCATTTTTGAAAAATAAATCTGTGTATCTTTATACCTTTAAGCTCAGTAGTTTTATGCATTAGGTTGATGTGCATAACAAAATGTGGACTATTTTTTAAATTGCCAGATAAGAGCTAGTATGTCGCTACTATTTATATATTGAAGTTGTAACAATCATGTGCTTTTAATTCATTTCACCTTCAAAGATCCGAATGTTTCCGGTCTGTAATATATTGCAGGATGTGTTAGGTGCACTGAGTCTGTCTGATTCACAGCTTTCTAATCGGCTATTTAGAGTTTACACCAAGCAGAAAATCAATGTATTCAAAATGTAGTAGCTCTCTTGTTAACTCTAGTCATTTGCTTAAAGAGTAATGTCAAGCTGATAATTGAAATATGGCTTAAACCGTGCATTTTAATTCAAAAGAAAAAAATGTTTGAAATATTACTCATTTGATCTTTCCATACTCCAACCCCAAAGGACATATTTTGCCTGGCTGGCTCGACAATTGCACTCAGGGATAGCAAGGCCTTGCACATATGCCTACTGATGCTAGGGGCTGGAATTTATCCTCATCTCAGGGATGATTTAGCTTTGCTAAAAAGCTGTAGAGCTTCTAGAAAAACTGGTGGTTTGCCCTCCCTGGGAACTCTGCTTTATTTTCTGTTCATGGGTGGGGAAGTTGCTGGATTGACTTTTACAGAGGTGGCCCTGCCCTATGCACATGTGCCTTAAGGCTTTTCTGTCTTTAGCAACTGGGGGCAATTTGCTGTCAGATGGCAAGTGCAGTCCTGTGTTGAAATCTGAGCACCCCACACTTAAGAGACTGAAAAAAATCTTTGAAGTAAGGCCAAGGCATGGAGCAAAGAGTCATGCCAGTCAACTAAGAGATGGGGGCAGACAAGATTTTAACCTAGAAAAATGTGGGGTAGGAGATAGAAATACCACAACAAATAGATTCAAATATGCCTGAAGGTATTATTTATATGAAGAATTTGGCTTATTCTGTGAGATCCAGTATGAATAAGGGTCGAAAAATTTGCAGAGAAAACTATCATACCAGAAAAAATAAAATTTCTAGTAGTTAAAATGTTGTGAATAATGAAATAGGATTAATTTATTGTTACTACTTTCCTTGAGGCAACATTTTCCTTGATAAACTGGATACACAAGAAGTGTTTTGAAGACCTGATCCAAATACAACATCGCAGGGTATAGGGAATAACTGATATTTAAGGTCGCACCTGCCCTCTCTGCTCTCCTAATGTCTTGTGCTTGAATTCTGGCTCCATTCCTTACCATCTTTTATTGAAATTTGTGGTGCCTTATATATTGCCTTGCACAAAATAAGTACACAATAGTGTCTATTATCCTGATGATCAAAATAAAATGGGTGGAAAGGGAGATGCCACTGATGGCCAGACAAAGAATAAAGTCCTGGAGAGACTATGGGCTATTTCGTTATTTATATTTAGGTAAGCCATCACTGCAGTTATAACAGACATATCTAAGTATGCTTTGCCCAGATTTGTGTCAATTCTTTCAAATGTTGAATGCCAGCTAGCTCTATAACGAAACAGAAAACTACTTAATATATGTTGAAACTATGTATTGGGGCTGAGAAACAATGGGGAAAAATAGTCCCTGTTGAATTTTCATCAAGAAAGCCAAAGATGATAAAACATAATTATCTTATGTGGAATACGGTGCAAATGTTGAAGTGAAAATTTCCACTCCCGTTCACAGGGTCACTGGATCTGTATCCCATAATAAAGATAAAATCAAAAGTAAGCCACCTTCCTGGCCTTCTCTCACCTTTAGGTATATCCATCCCAAAGCTTACTTTTCTTTTAGAAGAGTGAAAGAACCTACAACAAAGAAGCAATGTGAGTTGATCAAAAAAAGATATCTTCAGGTTTGATTTGTAAGAGTTCTCAACAAGGAGTTATTTTGCCCCCAGGTGACATTGAACAATATCTGAACATATTATTGATTGCCAGTGCTGTAGGCAGACATGTTTCTGGGTCGAGCGAGTACAGAGAAAACAGGAATGCTGCTTAACACATTGCAATGTGCAGCATAGCTTCTCTCAACAACGACAACACAAATCATCCAGCATAAAAGGTCCATAATGCTGAGGCTGAGAAACCCTGGATTATAATTATGACTGTGTTTTATGTAATGAGGAAGAACACAAGAAACTATCTATATAATTAACATCACCAAATTACTTTGTCTGATAAGAAAAAAAAACTATAAAGTGAAGAAGGGACTTTTGGCTGATAGTACAGAAGTATGTTTCCTATTTTGACTTTCACTTATTTTTGATGCTAAAAATGAAGAAACTAAAGTCAAATAGAATGAAAGGAAGAGCTAAAAGGGCATGGGAGAGAAGTGGACAAAGGGAAAGAAAGTGAGGGATTATATAAGGCAAAAGGGACAAGTAAAAGTAGAAAAAAGAAGGAAGTGGAGGAGGAAATGGGCTGATGTTAGTATAATCTGAATTATACTTTTATTATAATGAAGATTACGGATAAATCTTTAATTATTAGAAGAGTACTCTAAGTCTCCTTTTATCTCATTTCCATGGATCCTTCAGAGGAGCCAATTACCATATCTGTCAAGGGAAATGAGAAGAGATCTTTCTATATTGAACAATAAGAGCACAGTGCTAATGTATATTGAAAATAGGACCTCAGAGTAACTATGTCAGAACAAGTCATTCCCACATATAAAATAGCGACTCATCTCCATTACTATCTGTCTAAAACTCAACCCATCTGACATAATTTTTATTTATCTGTTGGCTTAATAAAACAGCTTTATTGAGATATAATTTATATGCCTTAAAATTCACCCATTTAAATGTACAACTCTAAGTTTTAAGTATATTTACAGATGTGTGCAAATACTACTATAGTCAATTTGGAACATTTTCATCATCTCCTAAAGAAACCCTGTGATCTGTAGTTATTTTCCTCTTTTTTTCTATTACCCAACGTCCCCTTCCCAGTTGTAAGCAACTACTAATCTACTTTCTTTCTCAATAGAACTAACTATTTCAGGCCTATATTTTCTTCTGAGTTTTATAGTTTAGCCTTTACATTTAGGGTGCTGATTCATTTGAGTTAATGTTTGCCTATGGTGTTAGGGAAGGATTCAACTTCATTATTTCATGTGTGGTTTTCTACTTAGCTCATAGCTACTTCTTGAAAAAACTATTATTTCATTCATTGAATGATCTTAGCACATCTTTTGAATATCAACTAAACATAAACATGTGGGTTTACATCTGTATTCAATTATATTTCATTGATCTATATGTCTATACTTATGCCAGTTACACACTGTCTTGATCACTATTGTTACACATTTTGATACTGGGAAGTGTGAGTCTTGTAATTTTGTTAATCTATTTAAAGATTGTTTTGGGTATTCTGAGTCCCTTGCAATTCCATGTGATTTTGAATTAGTCAGTTTTTACAAAGAAGTCAGCTAGGATTCTGACAAAAATTGCAATGAATCTGTACGTCAGTTTGGGGATTATTACTATCCTGACAACGTTAAGTCTTCTGATCCATGAATATGAGCTATTATTCCATTTATTTAGACCTCTTTTACATTCTTTCAACAACGTTTTGCAGTTTTCAGAGTATACGTTTTATACTAACTTGCTAAATTTATTCCCAAATATTTTATTCTTTTTGATGATATTGTAAATGGAACTATTTTCTTAATTTTAGTTTTGCACTTTTGTTGATACGGCAAAGAAATATAACTAATTTTTGTATATAAACCTTATAGTCTGCAATCTTGATGAGCTCATTTTATAGTTATAATCTATTTTTTTTACTGGTTACTTAGGATTTTTATATACAAGATTGAGCCATCTACAAATATAGTTTTACTTCTTTTTAAGTTTGATGCTTTTATATTTGTATTTCTTGTGTAGCCGCTATGGCTACAACCTTTAGTATGGTGTTGAATAAAAGTGTTGAGAACAAACATTTTTGTGCTCCTGACCTCAGGGAGAAAGCATCCAGTCTTTCACATCGAGTATGATGTTAGTCCTGTGTTACTCATAGATACTCTTTACCAGTTTGAGGATGTTTCCTTCCATTTCTAGTTTGTGGTGTGTTTTTATCACAAAAGGGCATTGGTTTTGCCAAATGCTTTTCCTGCATCTATTAAGATCATATGGTTTTAGGATGCTTTTTAATATTCTACTGATTTGGTATATTACTTTTTTTTGTTGATCCAACTGTGCATTATGGGGGAAAATTCTCACTTAGTTGTGATGTATAATTTTTTTTATTTATTGCTGGCATCAGTTTGCTAGTATTTTGTGAGAATTTTTGAGTCCATATTCATAAATGATACCTGGATGTCATTTTTGCTTTTGTGTAGTATCTTGTTTTGTTTGGCATTAGGGTTAAACTGGCCTCACAGAAATAATTGCAAAGTGTTCCATCCTCTTGTACTTTTTGAAAAAGCTTGTGAAGAATTGCTATTAATTATTTTTAAATGTTGTATAGAATTCATTGGTGAAGGCATCTGGGTCTGAACTTTTTTATGGGTAGTTTCTATTACTAATTCACCTCTTTACTTGTTACTGGTTTATCCAGATTGTCTATTTCTTATTGAGGCTGTTTCAGTATCTTGTATCTTTGTAGGAATTTGTCTACATCATCTAAGTTATCTAATTTATCGGCATTCAATTGTTTATAGTATTCCTTTATAACCTTTTTTATTTCTGTAATGTCAGTAGTGATGTGCTCTTTTTCATTTCTGATTCTAGTAATTTGAGTGTTTTCTCTTTTTTCCTTGATCAATCTAGCTAAAAGTTTGCCAACCTCATTGATCTTTCAAAGAGCCAGCTTTTAGCTTCATTGATTTTCTTTATTTTTTATTTCATTAATGTTCATTCTAATCTTTACTATATTCTTTCATCTTCCTCCTTTAGATTTAGTTCTTCTTCTTTTTCAGTGTGTTAAAGTAGATAGGAAGGTAATTGATTTGGGGCCTTTCTTCTGTTTTAAACATAGGTTTTTCAGCTATAAATTTCCCTGTACACACTGTTTTATCTGCATCCTATAAGTTTTGGCATTTTGTGTCTTCGGTTTTATTCATCTAAAAGTATTTTCAAATGTTTTGATTTCTTTTTTAACCATTGACTGCTTATGAATGTGTTATTTAATTTCCATTATTACATATTTCCCAAATAAATTGTTACAGATTTCTAACTTTATTCCATTGTGCTCATAGAACACATGCATTATTTCTATCCTCTTAAATTTATTGAGGTTTGTTGTATGGCCTGACATACGGTTTATCCTAGAGGATATTCCATGTGCACTTGAGGAGAATATACTCCGCTGTTGCTGTTTTCATATGGATCTGTTAGGTCTGGTTGGCCATAGTATTGCTCAAGTCTTCTATTTCTCTTTTGATCTTTCTGCCTACTTGTTCAATCAATCTATTATTGAAATCCATTATTATTGATCGTCTATTCTTTCTTTTTCTTCTGTCAGTTTTTGTTTGTTTTGGCATCTCTAATTGTCCTTGTTTGTCTTCTCCATGAGGCAAATTGTTGTATTTATTGCTATATTATTGGTATCTAGAATAATGTCTTTCAAATAGGACATCATTAAATAATTAATATATCAATATTTTCTTAGTTATTTCACACATCATATGCATGAAAGAAGGAATACAGGAACATTTTAATTCAGTTTTAGAACATACACCAACCCTTAGCTACAAACTTACATATTAAACTTTGGCCATCCATTTCCTTGATTAGTACCATTGGCCATAAAAAGGACAAGCACGAGAGTAGAAAGCTCCATTCCACTATTGAGTGGAGTGACAGAAACAGGAAGCCCATGTGACATGGGTGTGTAGTAAGGACAGTGTATATTTAAGCACCAACCTTGAGCATTTAAGTCATTTGAACTGCTGACAGGAAGACAATCAAGATCCAGAAGTTTGTTTTTGAGCCTAGATGAGAATGAATGTTCTAAAAGATGGCAAAAAAAAAAAAAAAAAAAAAAAAAAAAAACCAAATTTGCTTAATTGTACAAAATTATACCAGGAGGGGAGATTTCTTTCTGACCCCAGCTGGTGATCAGTTTGTGCCCTGATGTATGCGATTTAATAGTCTGTATCATTTTTATCAGGTCACTGCAGATGCTATTCTTATTCATAGGAATGACTAATCCTCTTGTTGGATACTTCTCCCTGCTAATTATTTCCACTATGTCCGAAGCAAGCCACTCACAGACAAAGCTCAAGAATGGGATTATTTCTTCCCTGGAGCCAAAACAGGAGAAAAGGGGGGAAAAAAACCCACAAAAAGCCCTCAAAGTTTATGGTAAAATATACCTTAGCTTAAAGTACAGAAATTTAAGATAGCCTTTTGGCAAAAGGGGTGTAGCTTTATTAAAAGAAAACCCTCTCCTTGTTTATTTTTATGTCACCTTGCTTCTATCATGCCCAAGAGACAGATAAACCACAGCTTAATTTCTCAACAAACTGAAATCAACTGGGAAAACTTCTGACCTTAAAAAAAAAGGAAAAAAAAAATGATACCTACATGTCACTTCCCAGGAAGGTCAACCAATCTATTAAATACATACTCACACACACATACTCTAATGAACCCTCACATATGGGATGCAAAGATTTGAACACTGAGGATCAAATGAGACTAGGCTGAAAAAATAGCAGCTCAAATTATCAATATGCACCTCTAGAGCCCATAGATAATTCAATATTCTACTGGCCCTTTTTATATATAGATGTGAGGTGATGATTTCAAGTTCTGCAAATAAGTGTGTAGATACACGAGCAATTCACTTTACCTCTCTAGGATTTAGTGGCTCCTCAGTTATACAATATAGATGTTTTGTTAACTTTTGTGTGTCTGGCTTGGTTACAAGCAGAGGAAGGACAAAGTGAATGAGACCTTCCTCCTGTCCTCAAGGAGATTTGGGTGAATGGGTCAGACCAAATCATATCAAATATCCTATCTTATTCTAAAAGTCAAGGAAATATTACTGCAGAAACTCAGATATGAAGGGAAGTTAGAACTCACTTAGCTAAAAGTTTTTTTATTTATGAGCCTCTCCCCTAATATGCTCTGCAATGGATTAATGTCATCCTGAACCCCACCTCAAAAGTGGAGCATTTGCAGTATCACGAAGCAGCATTTTCCAGCATCTCAAAACACCCTCATTAGAATTTGTTCTTAGATATGCCATTGGGGAACAAATAATAAATCTAAAACATAATCTCAGTGAAAATGAGGAATAGCAGCTGAGATCCAATGAAAAACAGACAGGTCCTCAAACCGAGAAATCTAGCTTCTGGGGGAAAGTAAAGGAGTTATATTTTGAGGTTTCCTGGGTGCCAGACACTGTGGTAGGTCTTTTCCTGACAAGCCAGTGAGGCAGATAGGACTTAACCATGACGTATATAAGGAAACTGAGTCCTAGAGGTGAAATAGCTTGACCAAGGTTGCAAGATTCTAAGTAGTAGAGGCAACGTGTAACTCATTGTCTCTTTGAATCTCCCAAGCACAGTACAAATGCTGCCGCTCTGTGCTGATTCTGTCCCCATCTGCTTGCCTAATCTTGTGGTACAATTTGGAGCCGTTCATTTAACCTCATGGGGGCTCAGTTTCCTCTAGCTCAAAAGTGTCAACATTTTCTATGAGCACAAAACTATAACGTATACAGTAAGCCTTAAGTTTATTTGCTGTACAGTAGCTACCATTCCAAGAGTACATTCCTCAGAGGAGGTTCTTACCATGTAGAAGCACCCAGATATCCAGACAGGATTTCCATTCTGGGGAGTCGTGATTTACCATGGCTTAACAATGAGGGGCCAAGATATAAATGCAGAAAACCACAGATGATGTTTTGGCACCAAAGTGGATAAGGCCTAGCATTTATTCAACACCAGGGGCCAGTTTATGATGCCTTAACAAGACTAATGTTAGATAAAATATAACAAAAAGTAGTAATTGTAAATTCGAGATCAGTTATCACATAACATAGTAATCTCTTCAGTATGTTTAAACAGTCTTGATGCATTGTGAAGTCTGCTTCTGTGGTTTTTAAACCATATGACACACCTAATAAAACTGCTTTACAAAAATAAGCTTTACTACTGAACTTCTGTAATTAAATATGTTTATTATAATAGGAATACAATTTACTGGCGCTCTGAATGCTGGTCTCTATAATTAATAATGAAACATATATTAATGAACGTTTATTAGTGGTATGAAATACAAATATCTTGTAGATCAGCTACCATCTAGGAAAACTTCATTTATTCCCTGAGATTAAAAAGCCCTGCATTAACACTATCAGCATTGCAGTCTTGACAGCTCAACAATCTGCTCTCTGAAAACTCATTAATTTGGACCCTCACTAATATGGACACTGTGATAATTCAGAAGGTGGTGGGAATGAAGTTTGCCCTTGCACTATCTCTGAAAAAGAGTTTGCTAAATAAATTACTCACGTAAACAAGATTATATAAAGGTCTGTTTAACCACTTAAAAGAATTTTCTTTCAAGTATCCTAACACCATGCATTTGCATACACACAATTAATATGGCAATTACAAATGAGTTTTATGTACTCACCTGAAGGGACTGGTGCCTTGCTTACCAAACAATGGATGAAAAAATGTTTAGTATCTACCAAATATAAAGTAATGCCTTAAGAACTTGAACACATACAAAGACATTTAGAAAATAAACCACTCTTTCAAGGGTGTTGTCTTCTAATCCAGTGGTCCCTAACATTGGCTCTGCATTGAAAACACCTGGGGCCCAGGTGCAGTGGCTCAGGCCTGCAATCCCAGCACTTTAGGAGGTGAGGCAGGAGGATCACTCAAGCGCAGGAGTTTGAGACTAGCCTGGGCAGCAAAGTAAGACTCCTGTCTCTACAAAAATACAAAAGAAAAAAAAATATTAGCCGGGCATGGTGGTGTGGGCCTGTAGTCCCTTCTACTCAGGAGGCTGAGGTGGGATGATGGCTTGAGCCCTGGGTGGTTGAGACTACAATGAGCCATGATTGCACCACTACACTTCAGTCTGGATGACAGAGTGAGACCCTGTCTCGAAAAAATATTAAAAATAAACAACTAAAAAGGAAAATAAGAGTGCTTTTCTCTGGTCTTCCTAATCCTGCATCAGGCAAGGCTCTGCAAGTATGACCTGTACTATGATCAGGGTGATCATATGTATTTGGTGGTCCAGGATAATCCTTATTTGTGCCTTTTATTATGGCATAATTATTAGTGGTGCATCCTTCATGTTTCTCAAAAGTGTCTTGGTTTAGCGAGCAAATTATATGTCACCCAAACTCTCTCAATCCTTTAATCTCCCTTAATCATTTCTTGAATCTGCCTCTTCCTGTCTATTCTCACACACTGTGTTCTAACCTAGAACCACTTTATGTCTTGTGCCAGCTTCATAATTTCCCAGTACCTCACCATGGATCCTCTCCTTGCAATGAGTTGTCACCATTGCCTTTGAAATAAATTTTATATTCTTAGTACAGTAAAGTAGGTCCTTTAATGATTTGTTCTCTGCCCAATTTTCAGACCTTACCAAGGCACTTCCATAGTCCCATGGATCCCTCATTTATTCTTCTGCCTTCAGGCATGCTATGTTCTCTGTTTACTCTCCCTCAATCCTTACCTAGTAATCACATACCCCCTAGAGCACTAAACACAAATATCACATCGTTAATGAAATATTCTCTGATCTTCTAGGGTACATCCATTGTGGGATAATTTTCTTATACATGCTTTTCTTATGGTTGTGGTCATATTGCTTTGTATTTGTTTGGTTGGTTGTTTTCATTTATTTGTGTAAGTCTGTTTTCACAATCGATATTGAGGAGTAGAACTTATTTATAATATTTCCATTTCCCCAACTTCTGTCCCAGAGTCTCCACTTAGTAAACACATCCCTGAATATGGAAGATAAATTAAAAATATTAATCTAACATGCTGAAATATGCAGAGCTAACCATTCTGCTTTTCCTGGAACCTTCTGAGTCTGTCAGAGCGTGAAGTCCCCAACATATTGCAGTGACCTTGAGTGAATAACTTGCCCTGGGACCAGGTTTCAATAATTATAAAATGGAAATTTTGTCATTGCCTATGTTATGCCACAATGCATTGAAGGTATATTTATTAAAAACTGTTTTGGAGATGAAAAGTACTATAGATTTGATAATTATAATAAATAAGAAATATAACCATTATTGCTAATTCCTTTAAGATCCCAAATAAAACAAGAATAATAAGCTAAAGATATACCTGTTCACACAAATGCATAAATATCCACAAATCATAACTCTTCTTCCAGAATACAGGCTGATTACTGATAATGAGATGTATCTTCCAGCCAATATATTTAAACTCTTATTCTGACTGATGGCCTGTCTTAAGATTTGACAAAAACATTCTTGTTAAAATAGGTTTAACGATATCAATTCTGATAAAAGCAGAACCAACCTTGGCTTTGAGTCAAGAAATTCTAAGCCCCAAAGCAGAAACCTATTTAGGAAGTTAAAATCATTAACTGGCTTTTACTGGTTTTGTCAGAAGCTTTATTTCATTGATGGTTTACTGCATCTACTTGGAGCCAGTTCTTAACTGAAGAGTGGCATTCCATAATAACAATAGGTTTATGGTAATTATTTAAACTTAAATTTTACGTATTACTCTTGTAAAAGTTGTGTGTATATGAGAAAGAGTTTCAGAAGTAATGAAAACCTGTTTTGCAAATATAAGATACTCTAGGTAATACTGTAGACTGCAAAATGTATAGTGAAAAACTAGCTTCCTAGTGTTCATTGTGCTTCTGCCATCATTTATTTATTTAACTATGATAAAGATATTAACAACTAACCTCTTTGATAGTCACTTATGTATGAAGCACAGATTTTCCCAGGGGATTCTATAACAAGAATCTGAAAGTTGGCAAGGGGCAGAGAAAGCAGTGAGTTAGTCATCATTGTACTTAGAGAAAACAAAAGTTGATGGCTAAGTTATCTGTGTATGTCTCAAAGAAGACAGGTAGGTGCATTGTGAATACAGACTATGGTGAGGTAGAATCTCCAGTATCTGTCTCTAGTTTGGATTTAAAATATACAGATAATCATAAAATTTCAAATTAAAACACTTGGTTTAGATCCTAAGGAAATTGGCAGGTGGCTGCTAATTCTCGTAACAATCATCTTGAGGGCTCATATTTCCTCATCTTCATACTGTGATGCAAATTTACTTTCTTGTCTCAGCATTATCAGAATGCATTAATAAGACTAGAGGTAAAAATTTATGAACTGAAAGCACATAAATACACCTTGAACTGAAGAAGAAATTTTTCTTCATTTATTAACATCTATAGAATGTGATTTCAGAGGCATTCAGCATATCTCTCCTATGTTTTACTCTCCTGTTTCCTGAGCCTAAATATCTTCTCCTTTAAAATATGAACTCACCAGGACAGGCATGCTGCTTTGATATGTTAACAGCCTTAGAAAATTGAGTAAACAAAGAATTAGAGAGAAGATGGCAAAAGGAAAGAGTAGGTTGGCGAGAGTAAAATATCACACAATCACCCACAATGGGGAGAAGAAAGAAGTATGAGCTTGAGAAAGGACATACATTGGTGACTGGAGTGGAAGAACAACTTCAAATATAAGATATCCTAGGTAATATTGTAGACCGCAAAATATACAATAAAAAACAGTGTTCTAATTCAGAATTTTGATATAAATGTTAATAAACTAGTAGATAAATAAACTTATTGACCAAAGGCTTTGTTTAAAATAAATAAATATCCTCCTTGAAAATATATCAAATTGACAAGCATAATAAATTATGAGAATTACCATTTTGCTTTATATTCAACCTTATAAGTAGAAACAATTTCCTTGTTTATGCATTTGTGTGGCTGTATTTCCCAAATTATCTCTTTCTTCTTTTCTTCAAACTGACCATGCACCTGAGGACATTCAAACACACCACATTTTAGCTGTCACGTACGAATGATCTGTTTCTGATTATCCCATATGGGGAGGTGAAATGAGGTGGGGGTCCAGTAGGTAGATACCTTCAAAATGTAGTCCTTGGAGAAATTTTGAGAGCTATATCCATCTCATCAACAGGGCATTGAATTAGGGGCCCTGGTCTTTATCTGTCCCCAAATGACAACAGTAGAGATTAACTACAAGCCTTCCTAGGTGATACATTACTTTGAGATACTATCCAAAATTTAAGTTTATTAAATCATGTAACCACATGGTCATTGATGTAGTGTGTATTCAATGCTAATAATGAAACTGCTGTCACTACATCCCTTTGCTTATGAAGAGCTAATTTGTTTTGTGAGTATAAAAAATTTTTGAGGGGTTGGACATATATTTTAAAGTTAGTAATTATTAATCAGTTTTTGCAGAACTCTTATAGAATAGCCACATTTGGAATCATCAAAAGCACTATTGTGAGAAGCAATTTAAATTAGGAGAAAGAAAATCAACTCACATTACATTGTCAGATTACGAAGTCCAACAAAAAACACCATGAGGCCAGGCGCGGCGGCTTACGCCTATAATCCCAGCACTTTGGGAGGCCAAGGCAAGCAGATCACCTGAGGTCGGGAGTTCGAGACCAGCCTGGCCAACATGGAGAACCCCCATCTCTACTAAAAATACAAAATTAGCTGGCCATGGTGTTGGGTGCCTGTAATCCCAGCTCTTTGGGAGGCTGAGGCAGGAGAATCACTTGAACCTGGAAGACGGGAGACGGAGGTTGCAGTGAGCCGAGATCACGCCATTGCACTCCAGGCTGGGTGACAAGGGCGAGACTCCATCTCAAAAAAACAAAACAAAAAAAAAAAACACCGGGAAACCATGGTCTTGGGCCAACCACCAGCTCTAGAGTAGGTGCAGGGATTCTTTCTGTTCCCCATCAATAGTACCTTGACCATATCCTTGGCCACATGCCCTGCTCCCTATGTGGCTCTATCAATTGTGTCTTTTGACAACTCCTTCATTAATGCTCTTTTGAAAAATAATTTATAGCTTTCTTGAAGATACAAATACTTCTTGCCCTAAATCCTTCCCCTGATCCATCTTTTATAGCAGGTTAACCTCCTGTGTTCAAAAACATGCTTTTCACTTTCTCTGCTCAGAGGAAGGGAGTTGGAAGCTGCCCAACCATACTTAAAAACAAAAATGGCAGGTAAATTTTATCAGTCTTGTGCAAAAAACCTACAGAAGAAAGTGGGGCTAATATCCTGCCAGCTGGAGCAAGTCATTTCACAAATTTAATATAATTTTCTCTACTAAAGTGGTTACTAAATTGAAAAAAAGATACTTTTTTTAGTAATTGTAATTCTGCAACTGTGTTCAGTAAGTACTTTTGTACCATTATCATTCAGAAAAGGTGAACAGGAACCAATTT
The DNA here is from genome assembly GCF_000951035.1 of Colobus angolensis palliatus. Classification (NCBI taxonomy): domain Eukaryota; kingdom Metazoa; phylum Chordata; class Mammalia; order Primates; family Cercopithecidae; genus Colobus; species Colobus angolensis. Next base: position 1,893,751 of record NW_012116733.1, read on the forward strand.
ATGGCACAATCTAGCAATCAGTCCAAATTCACACCCAGTTTCCAAGTTATTTCTCACCTAGGAGTTGCCTTTATTCTCAGAAATTTTCCATTGTGGTTCTGAAATTGGTCTGGCTGCTTACTGCAAGATGTGGACCTGTCTTAAGCTTATTGTTAACCAACATAAAATTCTCTTTAGAAACTTAGCAGTGGACTTTCATACATATTTCATGGGCCGGAATTTCATTCCATATTGCGCCCAAACAAATGAGATCAGTTTCATTGGCTCAGCCTCCCTTAGAGATGAGAGTAACCATTCCCTCTTAGAAAAGAAGACAGAGACTGACTTTAGGGAGGGCATGCAGAGGTGTTGACACAGATACTTGGATATGCAATGAGACATGATTTGATTTGATTATTACACTAAAATAATATCACATAGGCTATCATTTTATTAGATGAAACACTGAAACTATTGCCCTGGAAAGGCACTGAATATTAATCCAACTCTGTATTTACTTCCCTAACTAGAGAAGGAGCTAGAACTTGGATTTTGTCAAAAGAAATCCTAAATCAAGAAAGGTATTCTGCAGAATATGGGGACTTAGAAGTAATTTCCTCTGTCCACAACAACATGAATTCTGTCAACTTAATTTTTCAGATCAAGAGAATTTCAGTAGGGTAAGAAAATCGCTATAGATGCTATTGGTAACTCATCTATCACCCATGTACTGTACTCAGGTAGTTAGCAGGTCTCCAGTCCACTGCTTTTCCTGAGAGCTTTTTCAGGAGACCTGGCTGTCTGTTTCTTTGCTGTAAACCAGTCAGTTTAAAAGTGGTCCTAGGAATGGGACCTGTTCAGGAAAGAATGGATTTTATGCCCTGCTTATTGCCTTCCAAATGCCAGGAGCTTTTCAGAGTAATAACAACTGGTGTAAAAAGAGAATTTGAAATAAAAGAAGCTTTTATTGCCCTAGAAAGAGGCTGCCCATAAACTTTCCACCTGCTTTAACCGCTGGGGAATGTGTGGTTATCCACAATTTCTGGCCAATAAGAATTTACCTTTCCTCTTAGCCTATAATATACATGATAAAAACAGAGCAAGAAAACAGGATCAAACCCCTTTAATTGCAGTTGTCAAATGTATTCCAGCCTAGCACCTTACGCATTCTGTCATCAAGAGGACATTTTACTGCTGGTGCTGATGCTTTACTCTTATGCAAAATCTTTCATCTTGGAATATCAAAGATTTCTACAAATACTAATTCATTAATTAAGCCTCCTGATGACTGTTCATAGAAAAAAGGAAAATGAGTTTCAAAATGAAAGAGACTTAAAATTCAGGTTGTTTGGGTGGCAGCTTCAGTGAACAAAGGATGCCATTTCTCTGATGTCATTGTGACCCCCCACACATCAGTCACTGCATCCAGAACAGACCTTTCTATAAAAATGCAAACAATTTTCAGGTGAATGTTTCATAGGTTTGTTTTTAGTTTCTAGTGAACCTTCTTCGTGGCACTCGGTCAAATCATTTGTCTCTAATTCTGTTGTTCCTTTGTTCTCTTTCTCTAATAGAATGTGAAACCTTGTGAACTTGCTGAGATTTATTGGTTCGCCTCAGAGTGGCTGTAGAAAACTGTGGTGTTAAAACTCCACCCATAGGGAGAGGGAAACCGGCCCTGCATCAAAGACAGGTTTTCAAAAAAGCCGTCCTCAAAAGCAAAGGCAATAAAAATATTTGGCTATTTTGGTCTTAAGTAGTTAAAACGTTGAAATTCAAATAAACCAAAATAAAACATTGTCACCTCAAATCACTATATAAAAAATAAGAGACTGGAGAATATTTTCTACTCTTCCAACACTCAATAGGTATAATTTAAGTAGAGTCCTGGCCAATCCAGTGCTAGTGTGTGGCTGTTTCTCAGGAGGTTTTAAAGTCCAGCTTGGGTTAATATGCAAAACATATTCTTACATTAAAACCTATCAAATGGCATATATATACCAAGGGACAAAAATCTAAACAATGCCCAACAAGCAACATTATATTTTTGATAATGAACAGAATAGATAATTCGCAACAGTGCTGGAAATACTCTCTCTCTGTAATCCCTTCTGCAGACCAGCATGTAATGCAAAGATCACATTATCATGAAATGAGAGAAGGTCTCATAAATATATGGCAAGGTTCCTTCAAGGTGGAAACCCAAGTCTAATTTTCTTCAAGCCACAGTGATAGACAATATTTTTTTTTTTCATTTTTGTTACCACTTTTAAAGTATTCATGGAGTGAATTTCCTGAGTCTTCATTAGGTATATTTAGAAAAATTCAAAGAATAAAATCTCTTTTGTCAAACACTTTATGTCCTAGCTGGGCTGCCAAAGTACATTTTTTTTATAAAAAGCTCAATTACAATACAAAACTGTGTGGGATTAATCTCAAAGGGAATGGATTATTCAGCTATGAAAATTCAGAGGACAGAATAAAACACGATGGACTATTCTCACCAAGAAATACGACATGGGGCCAGGTGCGGTGGCTCACACCTGTAATCCCAACACTTTGGGAGGCCAACGCGGGTGGATCGCTTGAGGTCAGGAGTTTGAAACCAGCCTGGCCAACATGGTGAAACCCCATCTCCACTAAAAATACAAAAATTAGTCGGGTATGGTGTTGCACTCCTGTAGTCCCAGCTACTCAGGAGGCTGAGGCAGGAGAATCGCTTGAACCCAGGAGACAGAGGTTGCAGTGAGCTGAGACAGTCCCATTGCACTCCATCCTGGGCAATACAGTGAGACTCTGTCTCAAAAATAAAAATAAAAATAAAAAAAGAAATATGATGTGGATGGAAACACTTGATATGAGCTTTAAAAGTCCAGTAAGACTGAGGCAGATAGAATCTGTAGGCAATCATGCTGGGTATGTAAATAAGCATAAATTGCACAAACACAATTAGGGAGCAAAATGTCCAGTGGATATACAGTGTGGGAAATGAGATGAGGCTATGCTAGGCAGAAGGGATGAGGAAAACACATCCTGACTCCTTTGGGCATCGTATTTAGCACAGTCACCACCTTCTGGTGAGGAGATTTGCAAGAGTTACATGCTTATGATTAGAAAAATAATGAAAGACAGTTTGACTGCAAAATAATATGAGCCAATGACGAAGTTTGTAACTATGTAAAGACTAACAAAATTTGGGTTACATTAATAGAATCTTAAAAAAGAAGGGACACAGACTATGGTTAAATAACTTCACTCAATTCCAGATATCACATTTTGGTTACAAATCAAATGCACTAAAAATTGTATTCAGACAAGAGGTGAAAATGGAAACTAGCTTTGTAATTAAGAAACAAGAAACTCTGTCTTATGAGGAATGATTGACATGCTTACTGCAAAACAGGTCCTTAAATAGTTGGAGAGTTGTATGTGGAAGAGGAGTAGAGTACTCTCAGAGACCGCAGAAAGAGTGGGTTGCAGAAATCTATTGGACTTTAATTTTCAATGCCAAAAACCCTAAAGTACTTAGAACTACATAAATGGGTAGATGACGATGACCCCATCACTAGAAATATTACAGCAGAAAAGAAACCACAGTTTATATCTATACCATACAGTGACTTCATATTAGATGGGAAATTACACAATGTGAACTTAAAAGCTTTTACAACAATACCATGTTATTAATATTTTAACTCCATCCATAAAACTGAGCTTCAACAAATAATAGTTCTATATACAATTTTAATTATGTGCTAAATTGTCTGAAGATTCCCACAACAGATAATTGCTACAGGAAGTAACAGGCATCTGTCAATTAGAAATCTTCTATCTGTCTCGGAGAATATTTTCCACAATTTCACCACTTGGAAAAGAAAACAATTCTGAATTTGAACATATATCACCATAGTTAAGTTTTTATTATGCTGTTTAGTATACCCATTTTTAAAGAATGTCAGGTTTAAAAGATGCAACTACCTCTCTGTGTTTGCATTTTTATAAAAATGATAGTATACAGTGGAGTTCTATTTCAACTATTTATAAATAAAATATTTCCTTTTATCTCATTCATGAGTCTTTTCTTAACTATTGCTGGACTTGTTAGCTTAACTCCAACATCTTCAAGTTCAAATAGTTTTATTATTATTAGAAACAGAAACACCTATTTGTGAACTAGATGATCAAATAATGGTTTTGTGTGGTAATAAAGCTATTACATTAATATAGAGTCATTAATGCAAATGCAAATGACCCAGGGATGCAAGGCTGCTTAACAAAGTAGCAAGATGAATCCATCCAGTCTAGGGATGTTTGAATTTTCATCCCTGCACAGAGGAGGATTTCCATCCATCTCTCTCAGACATGGCTGCTGGAACCCAATTCTGTATCTTTTACTATGTCACCCTACAGGTAAAATTTTCATGCCTCTATTTCCTTCACCTCTATCTTCCTTATGAAGTTGTTGGCTTGTGTTCCTGTGAATTAAGTTGTGCTGGTTTTCTTCCAGCTCATATGGTGACTTATAGAAAGAAAACAGTTGAGTTATTCGCATGACCTTTTATATTTGTTTTGCATGAAATGAAATCATGTGCTTTTCTTGTAAAAGATACTAATGCCACTCAGCAGTCTATAGGGTTAATTGTTATTTTAATGAGCATGACATGCACCACTGGGTAAAAGTATGATTTTAAAAGCTACAAGCTATAAAGGTCACATATCAGTGGAGTGGCAAATTTTTATGGCATATTGCTAGGAGCCTGGTCTGTTCTATGCTCACAATCATGTTATTCTTTGCCTAGTGCAAGCCATATGCTTTGACAGCATACTAGAATTTTTTTATTGGAAAACATTGTGTCTTAAAATCTTTCCAAATAACTCTATGTTCAACCATGGGATTGTGTGGCTAGAATGAACCTTAGATATAGACAATATATCAAATGATTAATAGTATAACTAATAAAGTTATAATCCAATGATAGAAGTTCAGTTCAAATTTCCTAAAATATCTATAGAGAGAATACCATGGCTAGGAGTCACTGCCTGTGTACTCATAATTCCAAATAGCCCTTAGTACCACAAAGACAGTGCAAAGGGTTATGTCACAGGGATTGGCTGAGAAGTTACTCTCAAACGGGAGATCAGAGAAGGCTTCCCTGAGGAGAGGGCATTTGACCTCCAGCTTGCATGGTACAGAGGAGCCAGAAAGTTTAAGCTCAGGCAAAGGCAATAGCAAGTGCAAAGCCTAAAGAAGGAACTAATGAGTTCCTGTTGGAAAAATGCAGAGAAAACCAGGAAGAGCGCATACAATGGAAAAGGTAAAGTGTCATTCACCAGGAGGCCTGGGAGGCTAGCAGTGTACAAAATATGGCATTGGATTTTATTCTATGGGAAATAAGAAGTCATTGGTAAGGTTCAGGCAGGGAAGTTACATGTTTCTAAGGAATTGCTTCTATGGTGAATGGTTGGTACTTTGCCAAGATTAGAAACCTGGAGACTGGTTGAAATGGTCTTGAAGTTGCCCAGCTGAGAGGTGAGTGATTATGGCTGAATTGGTCATCAGTGGAGGTGAAGAGAAAAAGACAGATTTGGTGTAAAGTTTTTGCTAGAACAGAAAATATAGTATCTTCAGTGCCCAAATCAACAGGGATGCACCCCTTGCAAAATGAAATTCAGGCCGGGTGCAGTGGCTCACGCCTGTAATCCCTGCACTCTGGGAGGCCGAATCACCCTGAGGTCAGGAGTTTGAGACTAGCTTGGCCAACACGGTGAAATCCCGTCTCTACCAATAGTATAAAAATTAGTCAGGCATGGTGGTGCATGCCTGTAATCCCTGATACTAGGGAGGCTGAGGCAGGAAAATTGCTTGAACAAGAATATAAGCAAAATCATTTCAAAAAGACATACATTTTATTACAAGAATGAATTTTCTTTGGGAATCAGTTTCCACAAGAAGCATAGTTTTAAATGTCTCACTTCCATAAACTGTAAATTGGATTAATGATTGCTGGAATTTATACTTGAAAATCTCTGGGAAGACGAGTTTTGTTGAAACTAACCTAGGAACTGACATACATTCTGCAGTAACTAATAGAATGTAATAAGAGACAGTTTAACCACTGCTGATAGGAGGGAAAATGGGCTTTCAGTGAGGACGTCTTCCCTCATTTGCTACAGACCAGGAGTTCAGAGGAGTCACCTAGTTTTGCTCAGTAACCAAAAGAGATTAGATTTGAAATTGGAATGAAGTACACCATAACCATGAGGAAAAAAAAAAAAAACTGATTGGGATTCAGGCAATTGGTACAGAATTTCTGGCTGCTTTGTATGTGAGGATTATTCCATCTGGCTTTACTCAGTAAAGGGGAAAAGCAGTCTCTGCTGTTGGGATTCACCAGTCTTTTACTTGCACGATCTGCTTATACATTGCCTGGTTACAGGAGTCTGAAGCGTGCCTGAAGTCAGCCCATTGCTGTTTTCTCTGGATAGTGACATTATCTGCTCCACACATGGGCTATCACAACTTCAAACAGAGCCCTCTAGATGGTAGAGCTAGGAGGCAAATGGGCCAAGAACTTTGGTTCTTTTATTTTTTTCTTTTTACAAGTTATGAAAGGTAAGTTTCCTTTTTCTTTAAGAGACAGAACCCAGAGAATTTCTAATATGTACATCTGAACTTTCTTCCTTGCATTTTTGTTTGCTCATTTTCCCCCCAAATCCTCAGCATCTTATGACTCTCCTTACTCCTGATATGAATAGTACTATAAATAGTACCACCTCCAAATCAAGGATTACCAAACCTCTCTGAGAGCAAAGAAACATGAAATGATGACATTGGTTAGGGGCCCACTGTAATCTCCATTTAAACAACCAATGGGAAACCCTAAGAGGAAGAACAACATCTGTGCCGTCCCAACTGGTCTTTTGTCTCTTACCTAAAATTCAGAGGAAAAAAAAATAACATCTTCTAGAGAAAATATCAGAACTGAACATGTAAACTCGCTCAATTGATGCTTCCTGCAACAAGCAGCTATCATAGATAACCTTACTAGACCTATGACCTTCAAGTACCTGCTTCTGGAAATAAAGTTATGTTCAGAAAGTAAGGAAGGACCTGAGATGGAGAAAGAGTTTCCTGACTCTCAAAGTTTGGTTAGATTTCCCTTCTGTTTTTCTAGCAGTATTCTGTGCCTCCCCTTATCCTAGCACTAACATTAAGTATCATGTCTTTCCCAAGAGTCTGAAGGCTCTTACAGGGCAAGGTTTTCTCATATTTTCCATCTAGTAAGGTCTTGCATATTGCCTGGCTCCTAGTAAGGTCTCAGTAGTTTTTAAACAGATTACATATTATAGTTACCATTTGATGCTTTAATTAAATATGAATTCTTATTCTTAAGGTTGAATTAATTTATTCATCAAAAAATTATTAGCACCCACTATTTATGCTTGGTGATTACAAAGGCAGTAGTTACAAAAATAGAAAAAGCAAACACTCTTAAAAGGTTTATTTATAAAGAGTGTGTGTGTGTGTGTGTGTGTGTGTGTGTGTGTGTGTAACAATGGAAGGACATTTTGAGATGGAGTTTAACTACTTGAGAAGATTTTAGAAATTTCATGCTGTAATAAAACAGTGCAAAGTAATTTTATCTATGTTGATTTGCATAATATAGTGTATAATCTAGACTCTGCCTTTGATCATCACCCCCAAAAGAGAGGCAGGTTCTTAAAACATATTTGTTACTGATAACAGAACTTCATTATCTCAATATGCGATGTAAGCCAGATAGAATGGATTTAAAGCTGACTTGGACCTTTTTAAAAGAAATCTACATGGTTGTAGATGTTTGTTTGTGTTTTCCCATTTTATGTATCTTGCTCATTCCTGGTCCCTGTGGGCCGTCTGAATAAAAGGTCAGGTTACTGTCAACTGTGAGAAAGACTGTTCCAGAAATGCTTCCAGCTGAGATCTCCCAGGAGATGTCACACCTTGACATGTGTGTCAGGACTTAAGGAGATAACTTTAAAATGCATATGTAAATATGCCATTTGACTGTGTGCATGTAGATGTTATGGTTATATAAGTATGTATGTGGTATGTATGTTTATAAATGTGTGCATGTGTGTTATGAGCATAGTTATATGTGTTATGTATGCATATTTGGGTTGTATATTAGGGTATGCTGTGTGTCTGTGCATGTGTGTTGTATGTGTGCATTGAATGTATATATGTTGTGTTTAGGGGGTGTGTGTATATATATGTAAATGTAGTGTGTATTAGGAAAGACATTTCTGTATTTTTTCCTATGTATATGCTCAGAAAGTGAAAGAGAAAATATGTCATTATCTGTGGAGAATACAGCCTCATATTAAACAGATTAAAAAGAACCTTTCCTAGGCTGTCAGAGAAAATGTTGAAGGGTTTTCAAAAGGAGAAGGAAATCTCTCAGGCAACCATATCTATATTTGCATTGCTTGTTTCAGAATAAAGACAAAAAATACAAATCCACAGCACACGCTTTTGACACAGAGTCATATTTTGAAAAGTGCTGGTTGGTAGCACCTCCGTGATGTGCCTGCCTGTGACATTTTAAGATCACAAATTGCTGCTAAGAAACACTCTCTCTTTTCATATTTACACTTAAAAAACCTTTTCTTCTTAATGGTTAATTAGGTCACTAATCTAAAGAAGCTCTTAAGAGGAAGATGAAATGTTGACATTTTGCAATTATTTGCTACTGTGAATAATACATAAACATACTACTTATGGAGAAAGTGGCTTTCAACCCCTTTTTCTTCCATGAAAGCTCATGCTGACAGCAGAATCCCTGTGCCTTGGGTCACAGACAGCCACACTACCTCCTTTTCTGCTTCATGTACTTTGGGAAATTGCATTGTGCTCTTCCAAAGTGCACAACCAGTAGGGGTGTGTGTGTATGTAAGTATATTGATCTTGTCTAATTCCAGTTACACCACAAGTGTTAAAACACTAGCACATCATTAATTACTTGAAGTGGAAACTCTTTTAGAAATCAGTTTAATCAGACATAGATAATATCCTAATAATTTAATCCTACAGCAAGCACTTTGTAACTTCTTTAGTAACAGGATTAGGACAAGTATGAGTAATGCAAAGATGACTAGGACACAGTGTTTGCCCTTTAGAAGCTGAGGAAGAGATGACTTACATTATTCAGCCATATTCAGGGACTATTGTAGAAGAATACCATGAAATATTATTCACCCTTAAAAAAGAAAAAAATCTTGCAATAATCAACAATATGAATGAATCTCAAAGACATTATGCTAAGTGAAATAAACCAATCACAGAAGTACAAATACTGCATGATTCCACTTACAGAAACTATTTAAAATAGCCAACTTCAGAGAATCAAGTAGTAGAATGGTAGTTACCAGGGGCTGAGGGAGGGGAAAATGGGAAATTGCTAATCAATGGTCATAAATTTCAATTACACAAGAGGAATAAGCTCTAGAGATCTGCTGTACAGCATTGTGCCTATCATCAATAATACTATAATGTACACCTAAAATTTGTTAAGAGCGTAGATTGAATGTTAAGTGTTCTTACCATAGTAAAATGAAATTTTAAAAATTTGACTTATTTTGTTTTGCCTCTGTACTTCAAATGTTTCTTCTTCCATCTTGCTTCAATCATTTAATCCCATTGTCGAAACCACCATCAATAGCCTCACCCCTCTAAAATCTCAATTTCAAACCTCCTTTCTCTTAACTTAAACTTCTATTATTGCGGCTCTCTTATGCCCATGACTTGACACCAGTATATTATAAATTGAGCAACCTTCTCAGCGTCTTCATCATTATTCACCTGTATCTATCCACCATAATCATTTTAATGCATTGCTGTGTAGTCTTCCCTCTGGCTTCCTTGCCTCCAACTTTGTTCCTTTGTTTTAACAGTCTCTTAAAATCATATATTAGATCATGCCAGTCACTTCAGTACATGGTTGTGGAAGGAAATAATAAATTCTTTACATCTATCCACTTGTGTTATCCTCACTGTCCTCACCCTAGTCTAGGCTCACATCATCAGAAAACATGGTGCTGAGACTTCTACCTTCTGGTATTTGTATTATTTTCCTAGCACTGATGTAATAAAATACCAGAAACCAAGTGGCTTGTAACAACAGAAATTTATTTTGTTCATACTTCTGGAGGCTAGGAGTCTGAAATCAAAGTGTCACCAGGGCATGCACTTTCTGAAAGCTCTGGGGAAAAAATCCTTCCCTTACATTTCCTAGTTTCTAGTGGATGCTGGAAACCCTTGGCATTCTTTGGTTTACAGTTGCATCACTTCAATCTTTGCCACCTTCATTATATAGTCTCTTTCCCAGTGTGTCTGTGTCTCCTTTCCTCTTCTTATAAGACACTAGTCATTAGATTTAGGGTCTCACCCTAATCTAATATGACTTCATCTTACATCAATTAATTATAACTGTAAAGAGTCTATTTTCAAATAAGGTCACATTAGGAAATTTCAGTTGGAAATGAAGGCTTTTTTTATGTGTGTGGAGGGAGGCAACACTATTCAACTCACTGTAGGAGTAATTGAGTCCTAAGGAAGACACACTATATTCACAAACATGAGCTCATTCACACTCTCAATGACTTTGTGTTTTCATCTTCAAAAGGGGCATTGCAACTGCCATGTCTTCTTCACCGAGTGGTTGTGAATATTTAGAAGAACATTTTGATGGAAAATGGTTGTATACTACAAGGGCCAAAACACATATATTATACATTTTTATTATATAGAAAGCATGTTGATATATATAATTCTTGAAATAATATATATGTATAAATAAGAAATAAAATACATCATTTCCTGCATTTTAAATTTAGAGTGCAATTCATTATCCTAATTTGCACATTCAGTTTCTAGTATATTTTCAGATATGTATTCAGAATCAGTGTTTTATTTAACTGAAAGAACTTTAAAGATTATTTCTTATTTTCTTACATTTCAGTGATTGGACATTGGGCCTGAAGCAATTAAATTATTTGTCCAGGTTTCTCCAGCTCATTGGCTGAAGAATGAGAACGCTGTTCTCCTTGTTCCCAAATGAAATGAGCAACTAATATAAGATGTTAAGTGATTTAATTGAGTGGCTAGTGATTCTCAGATGGAGCAGGTGGATGGTGGAGTTAAAAAGGATGATTGATTTGAATTCAGCTGAGATATTGTCTAGTCATTTGATACTGTTCATGTTTCTTAATCTCGTTCAGATTTGGTTTCCTCAGCTGTAAAATGAGAACAATATTTATTCACAGAGTTAATGTGAATATTATTTGCTTAACATGAATCAATCACATAAATCATAGTCCCTTCCAGGTTTCTTAACTATGTATACACAAAGGCGATTTACTATGCATACATATATACATGCATACATAAACATACACACATTCTCCACACATGCAATAGCATGGCAAAAAGTCACACTCAATAAAAGAGATGATGATGATGTGACCAAAATAAGAGAGAAATGAGAGTGCTTCAGGAAAGCAATTATAACACACTTTTTCTTAAAGAATTAATAGAAAGCCAGCCATGTAATCAGACCCTGGTAGGTTCTTTGCTTATGTCATCTTATAAAATTTTCTCACCCCAGAAAATAAAGATCCCAGTTTTATGGATGAGAAAATTAATCATCAAAACATTCAACTAAGTTGTCCAAACCCACAACTTAATATTTGCTAAAGATGGATTTCAAATGCATGTCTGTCTAAAGGCAAAGGTTAGGATCTGTCTTGGAGCTGATAGGCACAGGCTGTGAAATAGGTAGAAATGCAGAAACTAGAATTGGAGCGTTAGTCAGCATAGTTATTTAGAAAGCCCTTTTGACACCCAGGCACTGATGAACGAGGGAGTAAATGCATGCTTCTGCACCTGGCAGTTTCCGGACACCTTCCAAGCTCAGCTTCTGCCTCTGCTCTGCCTCTTGGGATGACTGCTTGATTAATGAGCTCCCATTCATAAAGCCTTCTGATGAGGAATACACACCATGGCTGTAAGTGGTAAGTCATATCATTGTTTGGATTGGCACTGAGACATGCAGGCAAAAGCTTTACCCCTGTGGCTAGGGAAATGGAGGGATAATATAATCAAATCTGTGGATTCATGCTCTGCAAGTCTGTAGGCTTATCGTAGGGGGCCACTTTGAGTAGAAGTCAGTTGGATTCCTGGCTGAATGTTATGTGTTCCAGTTCCCTATGTTTATTAAGTATTTTCAAGATTATATCTTAACCTAATCCTTTCCAAGCCTTTGGAATTCATTCTAGTTAGCTCACAGATGGATGAAACACAGGAGAAGTTAAAGAAAATGCCTGTGGATTGGTTTTCCCTGAATGTTTCTGATTTAGGGCAGAATTTAGGTAGGAAGAATAAATTTAAAATATCTTTGAGAGATAAAGAGAAAAAAATATAAAACTTTAGGCTTAACTTCCTGTGTGTAAGCCTCACCAAAGGGCTAACAAAGAAATGTTGTGTGCTTGCTAGGCCCTGGGCATCTCAGGATATATAGCTGAGTGTGTGCTTATGTTTTAGTTTACCGGTCTGAAATCTCTAGGTGTGTGTCTACACAGCTGTAAGATAATGAATTGATTTTTAAAAATAATCTAGTCAATGGTTTTTATTTTGCAGGGTGCTAAACAACCTATTTGATTTTTAAAAATAAACTTCCCTTTTAAAGTGCAGTAGACACAGACCAAATGAAACTTGGCTTATTTGTCCCTTCTAGGTTTATGTTTCTATAAATCAATATTTTTAATTATATAGCAGTTTTCAGTAAGTCTCAAGTGTGTGTGCAACATATAGTTTCCAAAGAATTAGTCAGAAGTACTTTTGCAAAATATAGTATGCTGGCTTGTAAGACCAGTCATAGCATGTGTATAATCATTTGTTCATTCTTTGGTCATTTATTTAACAAATGTTTTTGGAGCAACTGTTATCTATGAGAGGTGGTAATGGAAGTGATGGGTATGTATGAGTTTAAAAAGAAAAACACAGAAGGCTCAGACTTGAGGACAGGAGTTTCTTTAAAGCTGTATGGTGATGTTCAGACATGTTCTCATGTATTTGTCTTACAGGCTGAAAATAACAGGTGCTACATGAATAGGGATCATTAATCATACACTTAATGAAGTTTAAAGGATTCATTAAATGACACAGGGGTTTGATATTTTAGTCTTCATGATTCTTATGTACCACCTGTCTCAGTGTCTGAAATGCCACAATAAGCAAACTGTTATTTCTTTAATCTTAAAAAAAGATCTTGCTTTTGAGATAATTTTCAGTTTAAGACAAATACCTTCTTTAAAAAGTAAGCATAAAGACGTATATACATAAATACATATATAAGTACACATAAACACGTATACATGCTGAGAATATATAAACACATATATAATATATTATATAATATATAATAAATCATATCTATATAAGATATAAATGTATTATATATTAAAATATATTGTGTCAAAATACACAATACTTAATAAACATAAAGAGAAGAAAAGTAATATCCCAGTGGAGCAGTCTGCTGGACACCACTCTAATCAAGTGATCAAACTGAGCACACATGCAAGGGTGCAACGGGAAGGACCCAGCAGGTGTGTCTATCTGTGATAGTCCTGCCAAGGATGCATAACCTGACTCTAATTGCAAGGAAACCTCAGAAGAAACCCAAATTGTAATAACCAGGCTACAATGGTTAAAAGTGTCAATGTCATGAAAGTCAAAGAAAGGCTTTCATGGAGGCATTTTAGATTGAATGTGACTAAAGAGACATGGAAGGTAAATGAAAAAGATTCCTTGAAGGACATTTCTGGGGCAATTGTAGACATTTGACTGGAGTCTATAGATTAGATGGTAAGTAGTGATGCAGCAATGTTACTTTTCTAGTTTTCATGGTTGTACTGTACTATGTGTGACAAGTATTGACAAACTTTTTTCTGCAAAGATCTAGAGTACATATTTTAGGCTTTTTGTGCCATACAGCCTCAGTCACAACTACTTAAATCTGCCACTGTAGTATAAATGCAGTCATATACAACATGTAAGCAAATGTGGAAGTGTTCCAATAAAACTTTATTTACAAAAATAGGTAGCAGGTGAGGTTTGGCCGATGAGCCACAGTTCACTGACTCGTGATATAGAAAAATGCCTTTTTCATAAAATAAATATATACACTGAAGTTACCAAGGGGTATTGGGGAATCTAATAAAAAATTACTATCAAGTGGTTCAGGGAAAGAAAAGATGCTGCATTGTACCTGCAAAAATTTGAGATTGTTTGAAAGTAAAAATACTTATATACAAAAAATTACTCTATCTCAAACATATTAGACATCCATAAATATAGTAAGCCTTGGAAAACGGAAGTGTATCCAATGACTTAATGTGTAGCTCTAGTGAAGCTAATAAGATGAAAGATGACCAAGAGTAGTTTAAATAAAATTCTTTCATGTAATTGAGAGTGGAAAACTGCAATATCACCAGATAAACACATTTTAAATATGTAACATTAAAAAAGCATATAATACGAAGTTTTAATTAAACTGTTTTAAGTAGACTTTTGAATATTTCTGTTACAGCCCCCAAATCTTGCATTTAATTATTTAAATTGGGTAAAATATTTCACTTGGCTCTTTTTTTAATTGGAAAAACAAGGGACTTTGATCAAATTCAGATTTGTCTAGTATCAGTGTATATGGTATCTTCCGCTTCCCTTTCTGTAGAGTTTAGCTCTTCTACTGAGGCAATCTAGTTAGCAGAAAAGTCAAGCTTTTTGAATCTGAGTAACTTACCTAATCAAATGAGTTTCAGTTTCCTCAGTATAAAGTTTAATTATAGTGCGTATGTGAACTAAATGGTCTTTTTTTTCTTGGCACTTAATGTATTCTCAATTAATATTAATTTATTTCTATATCTTATGCTATTTACATACAATTTTTTGCTTTCTATCAGCATCAATACCCGAGAAATGCTATATAGATTTCTGAGGGAAAAAAACTGTTTTTTGTTTTCTGTTTTTTTGTTTTTTGTTTTTTGCCTTCCTGGCAATCCCATTGGTGCAAAATATAAAGCTAACATCCAAGTGGTCAATTGGCAAACATTTGGTGGCAGATTGACCTAGTGAATGTTGTTCCGAATTTTATTATTTCATTGGCCTATTCGGTACATGTTCTCCTTTTTTGTTGTAAGTATCCCATCCTGAATATTTGGCTACTTCAGGAAAGTACAGGGTAGGCAGAATGGATTTATGTTTTAATAAATTAAATTTATTTTATTTCTATTACGTCTTAGGGCCTTGAGGTATAGTGCAATAATAAAGTTACAATCCCTTTTTAGGAATATGTCTTTGCCAAAATCCTTACCAGCCTGCCCACAGCATCAAGCACACAATACCTCTTAACATAGAGCTATTTCAAATTAAAGTAAAACACATTTTAATGCTATAAATGGAGAGACACAGACACACAGAGACACACACGCACTCACACAGAGTAGAAAACGCCACGCCTGTTGAAACACATCAATTTTATAAATTGGGTAGCCTACTACCACATAGCTCAACTATAATTAGGTTCTTAATTCTGTTCCTTACAGCAGAACATTGTCTATTACTTTTATTGAAATAACTAGGCTTCTTCTATTAGCAAGATTTTCTTAAAGAACATCCGATCATTTAAATTTATTAAGACACAGTAGCAATACCCTTTAACAGCCATGAAGATTGATTGGTATTTTCATTAAAACTGTTACCTTTTAAAGAAGCTATATGAAGTACTGATGACATTTCCCAGTATAAGTGCCCAAAAATAAAGCATCATTAAAAAAATAATTTAGCAAATCCTCTGTCTAATTGTGTATCTATTATATGGCCAGATATAAAGATCCAATGAGTTCTGTATAGAAATTATAACTTGATTCAAAGAGCAAGCAGGCTACCAGACAGGCAAGACATATACAACTGAAAAACAAAAAGCAGCTACAACACAAAGAAATCCACGCTCAAGGTTTAAGAATGACATACATTATTCATGGCTTCAGAGGATGGAGACTAGCTTGTTCAATTGGGTTGATCAGAAAAGCCTCAGGGACCAGACAGCCTCTTCGTAGGAATGGGAAGCGGATGTTAGAGTCCAAAGAAGCAGTGTCAAAAACAACAAACTCTGTGGGTCTGTGGGGTTGTACTTATGCTGGTTTCCTGCCAATAACATATCTGATTTCTGTTGTGCCTGGGAGTCACACAAGGGCTTTACCCATATTTTGGAAAAGGTAGACTTGTGTTTAGAGAGATGTCTCTTATTAAGACAAAGATGCTAACATTTCACCTTCCAATGCAATGGTAGAATAATCCTACGTGAATGACTCCAAACATCTACATTCACGTTTCTGCAACACACTTTCAGGTCATAGGCTGGATGAAACTCTTAAAATGTTTTCTGTGGGGTATAAAAACATGTTTATACATGGTTTCCTTTTGCTTGTCTTGGGGATATTTTGGGGCAATTCAAGTAACACTAATCCTTGCACACTTTTACTTTCTGATATGATCTTCTTTTCCCTGCTACCACATTCCCACTCCCAGTCAAGGGCACAGCAAAGTATCCTCTATCTGAGTCAGAAAAGTAAAGCTCACCCTAGATTCCTGCCTTGCCACTAATATCCAACGAATCAGAAAGTCCTCTCACTTCCAGCTTCTGAATATCTCCAATTCTATTCTTTATCACTATTTAGGTCAGATCTCCCCCATGTCTAGTCCTGTCTAATTTGCACCACTTTCCTCCTTGCGTGTTGCACTCCAGACTCATTAAAATACCTTTTATTTTCTCAGAGTTTGTCTATGTCTTTTGTACTTTGTCCACAGTGATCCCTCTGCTAGAATGACCAACAGTCCCCCAGGCTTCTGAGCATGGGTCTTCTTTTCCAGAAATTTTTCTGCAGTTTTTCTCCCTTTTTGGATTTTGTGTCTATTCTTTGGGTTCTTTTGGAGTCCCTGCTGTATTATATCATATCACTAACCACAATATGTAGTAATTGCTTATATGTGTCTTTGTTTTCTTTGAAAGATCTTAATCTCCTTAAGAGAAATAATTACCACCACCCCTGAACAGATAGAGCTGTGCAGAAACTCTTTCAGACTCCCTACTCCTCTCACAGTGCATGACACATACGAGGTACTCAACAACTATTTAGAGGAGACAATAATATTTTAACCAATGTTTTCAAACCAGAGGGACTCCAATAGTGTATTTTCTGATAACATGAATTTTGGCCCTAAAAGAGAAAAATTAGGAGTGGTCAACATTGAATTTCATCTGATTATATTTTATTATAATTTTTAATGCATAAGTATTTAATATTCCCCAAATACACTGTGAATGGCTCCTCTCAGATGAAGAATTCTGTGTATTAGGGAAGATGACATTTGTTATGGTTTGGATGTGGTTTGTCCCCATTAAAACTCATGTTCAAGTTTAATGGCCAGTGAAGCAGTATTGGAGGGTGTGGTCTAACAGAAGGTATCTAGCTCACACGAGCAGGTCCCTCACGAATAGATTAATGCCTTCCCATAGAAGTGAGTGAATTTTCACTCTTGTAAGACTAAATTAGTTACCAGAGTTTGGGTTGTGATAAAAATGAGTTTGGCTTCCTGGATATTCTCTTATTTCCCTTCTCACCATGGGATCTCTCTGCACATGCCTGCCTACTCTTCTGCTTCTCTGCCCTGTTTCAACCCAGCACATGGTTCTCTCCAGAAGCTGGACAGATGAGATGCTATGCTTTTGAACTCCCAATCTGTAGACTTGTGAGCTAAATAAATCTCTTTTCTTTATAAATTATATGGCCTCAAGTTTTCTGTTATAGCAACACAAAACAGACTAAGAGGGAAAATTCATACTGAGGAGTGAGATGCTGCTATAAAGATACTATAAAGTAGCTTTGGAATTGGTTAAGGAGCAGTGACTGGAAAAATTTGGAGCAGACTACAAAAAGCCTGAATTGCCATTAATACAACATTAAGGGTGACTTTGGTGAGAGCTCAGAGAAAGACAAAAAGGTAAGGAAAAGTTTAGAACTTCTTAGAAATTGGTTAAGTGGTTGTGACCAAAATACTGCTAGAATTATAGATGGTAAAATAGAAATTAAAATAAATTAAATATTAAAAATAAAGAAATATAAATCACAAAGTCTGTTTTAATGAAGTCTCACATGGAAATGAATAAAAAACTTACTGGGAACTGAAGGAAAGTTAATCCTTTTTAACTATGGGTAAGTATTTGGCTGCACTTTGTGTATGCTCTAGGGGTTTGTGGAAGGCTGAACTTAAGAGTAATGAAATAGTGCATCTGGTGGAAGAAATTTTGAAACAAGAAAGTGCTCAGGCTGCTGCATTGTTACCTCTAACTACTTATAGTGAGTTTCTAGAGAAAAGGGAAATAGAACAAAAAGATTTGGAAAATTTGCAGTCTGGCTGTCTGATAGGGAATAAAAGACTATTTTCAAGAGAAATCCAAAGGTGTAGCCAAATAGACTGCTTACTGAACATTATCATATATAAAAGGGAACCGGGTGCTATACATCAAAACAATGAAAAAAGGCCCTGAAGGCCCTGAAGGCATTTCAAAATTCTTCAAGGCTACCCCTCCCATCACAGGCTTAGAGGTCTAGGAGGACAAAACATTTTTGGGGAAACAGGCCCAGATTGCTGCTACCCTGCCCTACCTTGAAACAGTGCAAACCATTTAAGTCTTGGTGGTTTTCACATGGTGTTAAGTCTGCAGATGAACAGAATGCAAGAGCTATGGAGGCTTGGTGGCTTCCACCTAGATTTCAGAAGATGTACTGAAAATCCTGGGAGCCCAGGGAAAACCTGTCACAGGGCCAGAGCCACCATAGATCCATGAGCCTAGTGGAGCTATTGAAGAAGGGCTGCTGCCATGATACCAGAACTGTAAAAGTACCAGGGTATAATTGTAGCCTGAAAAAAGTCATAGGCACTGAACTCTAACCTGTGAGTAGTCACATGGGGTGCACCCAGCAAAGCTATGGGTATGGGATTCCCTGAGGCCTTGGACATCTGGCCCTTGCTCAGGTATGTCCTGGAGACAGCACATGGAATGTAAGACTATGCTAGAGCTTTAAAATTTAATGTCTGCCTTGCTGGGTTTCAGATTTGTGTGGGGTCCATTACTCCTTCTTTTGGACAAATTTCTTTTTTGGGGAACAGAAGTATTTACCCTATGATTGTACAACTATTATACTTAGGAAGTAAATAATTTGTTTTTGATTTTATAGGCTTACATATGGACTTTGGACTTTTGAGTTGACACTGGAATAAGACTTTTGTGAGTATTGGGATAGAATGATTATATTTTGTACCCGAGAAAGACATAAGTTATAGAGGGCCAGAGGCAGAATGCTATGGTTTGGATGGGGTCTGTCCTCACAAAAACTCATGCTGAACTTAATTGCCAGTCTGGCAATGTTGAGAGGTAGGTCCTAGTGCAAAATATTTGGGTCATGGAAGCAGATGTCTTATGAATAGATGAATGCCCTCCCAAGGGAGTAAATGAATCCTTGCTCTCACAGACTGTATTAGTTACTAGATAGTAAGTTGATATAAAAGTGAGCTTCACTTTCTCTATTCTGTCTTGCTTTGTTTCTTGCCACATGATCTCTTTGCACACACTCACTCACTTTTCCACTTCTCTGCTGTGTTTTGATCCAGCATGTAGCCCTCCCCAGAAACAAGTCAGATGTGGTGCTATGTTCTTGGACTTCCCAGCATACAAAATCGTGAGCTAAATAAACCTCTTTTCTTTGTCAGTTACCCAGCCTCAGGTGTTCTGTGATAGCAAAACAAAACAAAGACAACATCCATTAAATGTATTAAATGAATTCCCACTCAGTGTGAAATTCAAGAAATATAATTCTATTCATTTCTATCTATTTTTCTGTTGGTTTACTTCTTTTGGTTCTTACAAAGAAAAAACAAAAAATCTAGCCAACTATTTGTATAAATTTAACAGATAGTGTTAAATTCACTTAGAAAAATAGACCAATTTAGAATAAGGTCAATATAAGTGAAGGTCAGCTACAGTTTGGAGTCAAGGGTTGATGCCACCTTACACATTCATTTAAATAATTCTAGATGCACAGTCTAGCTGTGGAGTCTGCAGAGAACTAATCTCTACCTCCTGAGAAGAAAGAATGTGGACACAGGCCATTCAAGGACATGAATAAAAGTTAACAGACTTTGTTCCACCAGAAAACTGGTGAAATCTGGGTCTTTGGGCATGATTCCTAGGAAAAAAAAACCTAAAAACCAAAGTTAAATCTCAGATTCATCACTTATTAACCATTTTATATTTATGAGGTTTAATCCGGGAATAATAAAAAGATATAAATTTCATGGGAAAGAAGATGCAAAAGAGATAATGTATATGAAAGCACATTCAACATTAAATGCTATTATAAAATTATATGAAATTGTATTATATACTTTTTTTGTATAATTGTATTCTATAATATAATAACATGCAAATATAAAACCATCCTCAGTAGAGTTTGTTTTTCTAGTACCTAATATGTATTTACATTTTCTACTTACTTTATGGCACGAATTAGCCACTATCAGTTACTAGATAATAGACTGAACAATTAGGAATTTTGAATTCTGTTGTAACCATTAGCAGACAACCATGTTATGTTAAAGAAGCCACTCAACCTCTCTAAGATTATGTCGCCAGGTATCAAACAAGTTTGTCCCCAGCTCTAATATTTTTAGAAGCTGTATGTTTACTTCTGAGATTTTACTATTTTTTCTCTTCTGCTTTTCATTTAATTTTAAGACAAATCTAATACAGGAAGTAAGTTAGAACAAAAGATGAAGACTTAAGGGAGAGTCACTTTGAAAATGGATTATTTCTTAAAAATACAAATTATAAAATTATGGGTCACAGAAAAATTAGTTTCCACTTCAGTTCTCTCAAGCACATAAAAGCACTTACCAGCAGAACAGTTGCAACAGCTCAACGGTGCCCTGGAAAAGAAGAATTAGAGAAATGATTCATTCTTAATGATTGTTGCCAAGGAAATACTCAAAATGTAGCTAGATAGGGCAAGATGAGAAAAAATTTCATGGGTTGGAAGGTTTTCAGTGGCCTAGAAAAAAAAACACCCTTAAAACTCCATAAATACCAGTTAATTGGGAAAAATTATCATCTAATATTAAATTCTTGTTAGCAAATAACAACAAAACACACACAGATACACACATACATGCAACAGTGGTTACTAAAATAAATTCACATATCAAATGCCCCATAAGTACAAGGTGCTGGGGGTAACATTAAGAGCTCTGACATAACTCCTTGTCTCAACAAATGTATAATTTAGGTGAAAAGAGAGACATACATAGATGTTCTGAATCAGCTAGGAGGACCACGACATCTTTATCATCACGTGGCTTCATTCTGAAGCTCTGACTTACATATGGCAGATACATACTTCCTAGATCTTTATTATCCCAGAGTTGTCTCCTTCAACTTCTGGATGTGGGTGTGCAGCTAAAGTGAGCGACCTAGCCATCAGAGTCTCCACGGAATTCTCTGCATATTTCACATCTGGTCTGCATGTGCCTTATTTCTGTACACTCTTAGGATTCCTACCTTTGGACAGGAAACTGGGTCATGGGAGCAAGAGGGAGTTAAAAGAAAGAAAAGAAATTGGTCCTGATTATCTACTTGTTGCCCTTTCCTTTGACATTGTCTTGTTTCTCTGACCACAGTCTTGTTCTGCCAGATTTGTTTCATTTTCTGCATGACTTCATCTGGATGGGCATTTCAAGCTGTGATTTCCAAGTTTGATCGCCCATTGTAGACCCTGTTATCACTGAAAAAGAGGCTTTAAAGTTCAAAGTAAGCTAGAATGAGCAATGTCTTAAAAGTTTGTAGCTTTCTGATCCTTCTCTGCTGTTGGCCGCTTCAAAGAACGTCAAATTATGGTACATTGTGTAGCAAATATCTCCAATGGGTATTCTTTAAAAATGCACTCAGAAAACCAGTCTTCCAACTCGAAAGTCTGATGGTGAAACCCCTTGTTATTCATGTAAAAAACTCGATCTGTGAGCAGAACTTCAGCAGCCACAATTCTCCCACATGGTTCCCAGCTCATTGTTCTTGTCCTCAAATAGTGACTGAGGTGATCAGAATGTTTCCAGATTATTTGAAGTAAAAATTGGACTCTGTTATCCACATGCACTGCATTCCCTACCATCTTCAGACACCAAAATGCCCCAAAGATGCTTTTGTACACCCTCACTATTCAATCCTAGGCATGTTGTTAAAGCAAATGAAACAATTAAATCTTCTTTTACAAAGCATAGATATTCACCAGTTCTTACTCTTCCAGAATTCTAACCACAATCCATTCTTGTGGGAATGTCAGTTTCTATGGATCTGAGCTAAATAGATAATTGCTCAATTTCTACAAAAATATTTTCATCTAATCTAGTGGCATGATTATTTTCTACCTTCTTAGAGCTCATAAAAGAATTTTGAAAATACATGTAAAAAGTAAAGTATTGGGGAGCCCCCACACCAGCCATGGGAGGTGGTGAGTGAGTGTGCGACCTTGCCCGGGGAAACCATGCTTTTCCCACAGATCTTTGTAACCCGTGGATCAGGAGATCCCCTAATGACACCATGCTACCAAGGCCTTGGGTCTGAAGCATAGAGTTGTGTGGATTCTTGGTGGCTGCTCAGGCATGCATGGAGACAGGAGGTTTTGCATACTCCAGCCCTGGGAATTCCAGTGAGATAGGAGATCCTCTGTGCATTCCTCTTGGAACCGGCTGAAGCCAGGGAGCCAAGCGGTGTCATTCTGTGGGCCCCACTCCCATGGCACCTCTGCATCTCGCAAGTTAAAGACCCACTGGCCAGCCAGCTAGTAGCAGCAGACTGGAGACTGCCTGAGATGAGTTCTCTGGGGGAGGGACAGCTGCCATTTCTGCGGCTCAAGTCAGCTGTTTCAGCCTGCCAGCTCTGGGGAGTCTGGGCAGTCTGGACTGGGAGGAAATTCCCATGGCGCAGCACAGCTGCTGTGGCAGATCATGGCAAGACTGCTTCTTTATGTGAGACCCCAATCCATCTCTCCTCACCAGGTGGGAGGAGAATGTCCCTATGGGAAGTTCAGCAATTCCAGCCAGGGTGTTAGGCACAGAACTGTGATCTCTCCCTGGGATGGAGCCACTGAAGGCGGCGGGGGCAGACACCATATGTGCAGTTCAGCCTGCTGGCTTTAGAATGCCCGGGGAGCCTGAATGAAGAAAGTTCCCCTCAGCGCAGCACACCTGCTCTGCCAAAGGCAGCCAGACTGCTTCTTTTTTTTTTTTTTTTTTTTTTTTTTTTTTTGAGATAGAGTCTCACTCTGTTGCCCAGACTGGAGTGCAGTGGCTGATTTCAGCTTACTGCAACTTCCACCTCCCAAGTTCCAGCGATTCTCCTGTTTCAGCCTCCCAAGTAGCTGGAATTATAGGCACATGCCACCATGCCCAGCTAATTCTTGTCTTTTTAGTAGAGACAGTGTTTCACCATGTTCACCAGGCTGGTCTTGAACTCCTAACCTCAGATGATCCACCCACCTTGGCCTCTCAGAGTGCTGGGATTACAGGCGTAAGCCACCGTGCCCGGCCCAGACTGCTTCTTTAAGCGAGTCCCTGATCCTTTTCTTCCTGACTGGGTGAGACTTCCCAATAGGAGTCTCCAGACACCTACAGGAGCTTTGGGGCCAATATCAGCTCAGTGCTCCCCTGGGATGGAGTTCCCAGAGGAAGGAGCAGACTGCCGTATTTGCTGTTTTGTAGCCTTCACTGGTGATACCTCCAGGTATGGGAGAGTGTGAGGTGACTAGGGTCTGGAGTGGAACCCCAGCAAACTGCAGCAGCCCTATGGAAGATGAAAAACAGACTGAAAAACAACGACAACAACAACAACAAAAAAAAAAAAAAACAGGCCGGGCGCCGGTGGCTCAAGCCTGTAATCCCAGCACTTTGGGAGGCCGAGACGGGCGGATCACGAGGTCAGGAGATCGAGACCATCCTGGCTAACATGGTGAAACCCCGTCTCTACTAAAAAATACAAAAAACTAGCCGGGCGAGGTGGCGGGCGCCTGTAGTCCCAGCTACTCGGGAGGCTGAGGCAGGAGAATGGCGGGAACCCGGGAGGCGGAGCTTGCAGTGAGCTGAGATCTGGCCACTGCACTCCAGCCTGGGCGACAGAGCGAGACTCCATCGCAATTAAAAAAAAAAACAAAACAGAAAGCAACAACAACGTCAACAAAAAGACCCCACAAAAAACCCATTCAAAAGTCAGCAACCTCAAAGATTGAAGGTAGATAAGTTGACAAAGATGATAAATAATTACTACAAAAATGCTGAAAACTCAAAAAGCCAAAGTATTTCTTCTCCTCTAAATGATTGCAACACCTCTCCAGCAAGGACACAGAACTGTGCTGAGGCTGAGATGGATGAACTGACTGAAGTAGACTTCAGATGGTGGGTATAATGAACTTCACTGAGCTAAGGAGCATGTTGTAACCCAATGCAAAGAAGGTAAGAATCATGATAAGACATTATAGGAACTGATAACCAGAATAACCAGTTAAAGAGGAACATAAATTATCTGATGGAGCTGCAAAACACAATGTGAGAACTTCACAATGCAATCACAAGTATCAATAGCCAAACAGAACAAGAGAAGGAAAGAATCTCAGAGTTTTAAGACTACATTTCTGAAACAAGACACACAGATGAGAGTAGAGAAAATAGAATGAAAATGAATGAACAAAACCTCTGAGATATACAGGATTATGTAAAAAGACTGAACCTATGACTGACTAGGGTCTCTGAAAGAGACAGGGAGAACAGAACCAACTTGTAAAACATACTTCAGGATATCATCCAGGAGAACTTCCCCAAACTAGCTAGACAGACCAAGATTCAAATTCAGGAAAGGCAGAGAACCTCAGTAAGATAGTTCATGAGAAGATCAACCCCAAGACACTTAAAAATCAGATTCTCCAAGGTCAAAATGAAAGAAAAATTGTCAAGGCAGTCATAGAGAAAGGCCAGGTGACCTACGAAGGACACACCATCAGATTAATAGCGGACCTTTCACTGGAGATCCTAGAAGCCTGAAGAGATGGGAGGCCAATATTCAATAATCTAAAGAAAAAAAATTCCAACCCAGAATTTCACATCTGGCCAAACTAAGCTTCGTAAGTGAAGGAGAAATAAGATCCTTTTCAGACAAGCAAATGGGGAGGGAACTCATTACCACCAGCCCTGCCTTGCAAGAGCTCCTGAAGGAAGCACTAAATATGTAAAGGAAAAGCATTACCAGCTGCTACAAAAACACACTGAAGTACACAGCCCAGTGACACTATGAAGCAACACCATAAACATGTTTGCAAAATAACCATCTAATATCACGATGACGGGCTCAAATTCACACATGACAATGTTTATCTTAAATGTAAATGGGCTAAATGCCCCACTTAAAAGACACAGAATGACAAGCTGGATACAAAGTCAGCCTCCATTGGTGTGGTGTCTTCAAGAGATCCATAACACATCAAAGACACACACAGGCTCAAAATAAATAAACGAAGAGGCCAGGCATGGTGGCTCATGCCTGTAATCCCAGCACTTTGGGAGGCCGAGGAGGGTGGATCACAAGGTCAGGAGATCAAGACCATCCTGGCAAACATGGTGAAACCCCATCTCTACTAAAAATACAAAAATATTAGGCAGGCGTGGTGGCAGGTGCCTGTAGTCCCAGCTACTCGGGAGGCTAAAGCAGGAGAATGGTGTGAACCCAGGAGGCAGAGCTTGGAGTGACCTGAGATCGTGCCACTGCACTCCAGCCTGCATGAAGGAGCAAGACTCCGTCTCAAAAAAAAAAGAGATGAAGGAAAATTTACAAAGCAAACAGAAAAGAACAATAACAAAAAAAAAAAGCAAGGGTTATAACTTTAGTTTCTGACAAAACAGACTTTAAACCAACAAAGTTCAAAAAAAGACAAGGGGCATTAAATAAGGGTAAAGGGTTCAATTCACTGAGAAGTGCTAACTGTGCTAAATATAGAAGTATATAAATATAGAAGTGCTAACTGTGCACCAATACAGGAGCACCCATATTTATAAAGCAAGTTCTCAGAGACCTACAAAGAGACTTAGACTCCAGCACAATGATGATGGAAAATTAATGCCCATTGACAATATTAGAGGATCATGGATATAGAAAATTAACAAAGGTATTCAAGACCTGAACTCAACTCTGGATCAAATGGACCTGATAGATATCTTCAAAACTCTCCACCCCAAAACAACACAATATACATTCTTCTCATTGCCACATGGCACTTACTCTAAAACTGATCACATAATTGGAAGTAAAACATTCCTAAGTAAAAGAACTGAAATCATAACAAACTGTCTTTCAGATCACAGAGCAGTCAAATTAAAACTCAAGATTAAGAAACACACCCAAAACCACACAAGTACATGGAAATTGAACAACCTGCTCCTGAATGACTCCTGGGTAAATAATGAAATTAAGACAGAAATCAAGAAGTGCTCTGAAACCAATGAGAACATAGAGACAATGTACTAGAATCTCTGGGACACAGCTAAAGAAGTGTTAAGAGGAAAATTTATAGCACTAAATGCCCATATCAAAAAGCTAAAAAGATCTCAAATCGACAACTTAACATCACAACTAAAAGAACAAGAGAACCAAAAGCATACAAATGTCAAAGTTACCAGAAGACAAGACATAGCCAAAATCAGAACAGAACTGAAGGAGACAGAAACACACACACAGAAAAAACTAAAAAAAAAAAAAAATCAACGAATCCAGAAGCTGTTTTTTCTGAAAAAAATTAATAAAATAGACTTCTAGCTAGACTAATAAAGAAAAAAAGAGAAGAATCAAATAGACATAATCAGAAATGATAAAGGGGATATCACCACTGACCCCACAGAAATACAAACAACAATCAGAGAATACTTGAAACACCTCTATGCACATAAACGTGAAAATCTAGAATAAATAGATAAATTCCTAGACACATACACTCTCCCAAAACTGCACCAGAAAAAACTCTGGTCTGTATGTGCCTTATTTCCCTAAATGGATCAATAATGAGTTCTGAAATTAAGGTAGTAATAAGTAGCCTACCAACAAAAAAAGTCAGAACCAGAAGGAGTCACAGCTGAATTCTACCAGATGTACAAAGAAGAGCTGGCACCATTCCTACTGAAACTATTCTAAACAATTGAAAAGGAGGGACTCCTCCCTAACTCATTTTATGAGGTCAGCATCATCCTGATGCCAAAACCTGACAGAGATACAACAACAAAAAAGAAAACTTCAGGCCAATATCCCTAATGAACATGGATGCAAAAATCCTCAATAAAATACCAGCAAACTGAATCCAGCAGCACATCAAAATGCTTATCCACAATGATCAAGTTTGTTTCATCCCTGGGATGCAAGGTTGGTTCAACGTACACAAATCAATAAATGTAATTCATCACATAAACAGAACTAAAGAAAAAATGCATAATTATCTCAATAGATGCAGAAAAGGTCTTTGATAAAATTAAACATCCTTCCATGTTAAAACTCTCCAATTAACCAGCTATTGAAGGAAAAGGACATAAATGGACACTTCTCAAAAAAGCACATTCATGCAGACAGCATATGAAAAAAAGCTCATTGTTACTGATCATTACAGAAATGCAAATCAAAACCACAATAAGAAACTTATTATCTCAAAATAATAAGAGCTATTTATGACAAACCCACAGCCAGTATCATACTGAATGGGCAAAAGCTGGACGCATTCCCTCTGAAAACCGGCACAAGACAAGGATACCCTCTCTCACAACTCCTATTCAACATAGTATTGGAAACTCTGTCCAGGGCCTTTGGGCAACAGAAAGAAATAAAGAATATTCAAAGAGGAAGAGAAGAAGTCAAATTATCTTTGTTTGCAGATGACATAATCCTACAACTAGAAAACCCCATATTCTCATCCCAAAAGCTTCTTAAGCTGATAAGTAACTTTTGCAAAGTCTCAGGATACAAAATCAATATGCAAAAATCACTAGCATTCCTATACATCAACAATAGGCATGCAGAAAGTCAAATCATAAATAAACTCCCACTCACAATTGCTACTAATAGAATACCTAGGAATACAGATAACAAGGGAAGTGAAGGATCTCTTCAAGGCAAAAAAAAAAAAAACGTTGCTCAAGGAAATCATAGAGGACACAAACAAATGGAAAAACATTCCATGCTCATGGATGGGAAGAATCAATGTCATGAAAATGGCCATATTTAATTTATATTAAGAGATTCAATGCTATTCCAATTAAACTACCATTGACATTCTTCACAGAATTAGAAAAACTATGTTAAAATTCACATAGAAACAAAAAAGAGCCCCATATAGCCAATACAATCCTAAGCAAAAATAACAAAGTTGGAGGCAAAACACTACCTGACTTCAAACTATACAACAAGGCCACAGCAACCAAAACAGCATGACACTGGTAGAAAAGCAGACACATAGACCAATAGCACAGAATAGAGAACTCAGAAATAAATCCACACACCTACAACCATCTGATCTTCGACACACCTGACAAAAACAAGCAATGGGAAAAATATTCCTTATTTAATAAATGGTGCTGGAAGGAGTGGCTAGCCATATGCAGAAAATTGAAACTGGACCCCTTCCTTACATGTTACACAAAAATTAACTCGAGATGGATTAAAGACTTAAATGTAAAACCCAAAACAATAAAAACCCTAAAAGAAAATCTAGGCAATAAAATTCAGGACATAGACATGGGCAAAGATTTCATGACAAAAACACCAAAAGCAATTGTAGCAAAAGAAAAAATTGACAAATGGAATCTAATTAAACTAAAGAGCTTCTGCACAGCAAAAGAAACTATCATAAGAATGAACAGACAACCTACAGAAGGGAAGAAAATTTTTGCAATCTATCCATCTGACAAATGTCTAATATCCAGAGTCTACAAGGAGTGTAAACAAATTATGCAAAAAAAGCAAACAACCCCATTAAAAAGTGGGCAAAGGACATAAATGGACACTTCTCAAAAAAGGACATTCATGCAGACAACATATGAAAAAAAGCTCATTGTCATTGATCATTAGAGAAATGCAAAACAAAACCACAATAAGACACTATCTCATGCCAGTCAAAATGGCAATTATTAAAAAGTCAATAAACAACAGATGCTGGAGAGGTTGTAGAGAAAAACGAATGCTTTTATACTGTTGATGAGAATGTAAATTAGTTCAATCATTGTGGAATACAATGTGACAATTCTTCAAAGATTTAGAAGCAGAAATTCCATTTGACCAAGCAATCTTATTACTGGTATATACTCAAAAGACTATACATCATTCTATTATAAAAATACATTCATGTGTATGTTTGTTGCATCACTATTCACGACAGCAAAGACATGGAATCAACCTAAATACAGATAAATGATAGACTGGTTAAAGGAAATGTGGTACATATACATCATGGAATACTATGCAGCCATGAAAAGGAAGAAGATCGTGTCTTTTGCAGGGAGATGGATAGAGCTTGAAGCTTTTATCCTTAGAAAAGTAACCCAGGAACAGATAACAAAATAAAGCATGTTCTCAGTTATAAGTGGGAGCTGAACAATGAGAACACATGGACACATAGGGGGAACAACACACAATGGGGCCTGTTGGAGTGGGGGAGAAAGAGCATCAGGAAGAAGAGCTAATGGAATGTGGGCTTAATACCTAGGTGATAGGTTAATCTCTGCAGCAAACACCACGGCACACATTTACCTATGTAAGAAACCTGAACATCCTGCACATGTACTCAAGAAGGTAAAATAAAAGTTGATGAAGGGAAAACAAAAGGAAAAAAATTGTAGGATATTTTGACTATTTGCTTTATAAATTTGTGTTGAAATTCTTTATGTATGTTCAATTTCTTCGCTTAGTACTGATAAATGTAACTTGAATTTGAATAAATTAAGAACATATAAAAAAGTATTTAACTTTATAAGATTAAGATAATATTTTGTTTTATAAATTGCTTTACATTAAGAATTTAAATGAAGTATATTGCATTGAATATAATGTATCACCAACTTCAGCATTCAACATCGTATTATTTTTGCATGTAAAGTTAAGTTTCCCGGTTGAAAAGATAAAATATTTCACAAGTGCAGGTGAACATATATAATCTGATATAAGCAAAAGTAAATAAACAGAAATGAAAACTAATAATGTGCCTAAAAGAGATATGTAAGAAATCTCATTAATTTGGACCCTACATATCTTAAACATAGAATTATACAGACATTGATTAGATTGAAGTTGGTCATTGCAGTATCTAACTACAAAACCTTATATTTTTGAATGGAGTTAAAATAAATTTGCTAAAATGGAGTGAAAATAGGTGCCTCCCTGAAACTTAATTGTTTTGGGTACAGTTGACCCTTGAACAATGCAGGGATTAGGGACAACAACCCCCCAACAGAGTCAAAAACCCACATATAACTTGACTCTCCCACGAGTTAACTACTACTTGCCCACTATTGATCAGAAGGCTTACCAATAATATAAATAGTTGATTAACACATATTTTGTATATATATAAGTGTGTGTGTGTGTGTGTATAGTATTCTTATAATACAATAAGCTAGAAAAAAGAAAATGTCACTAAAAAATCGTAAAGAAGAAAAAATGTACTCTTCGTTAAGTGGAGCTGGATCATCATAAAGGTGTTTTTCCTTTTCATCTTTACATTTAACAGGCTGAGGAAGAGGAGGAAGGGGAGGGGTTAGCCTTGTTGTCTCAGAGGTGGCAGAGGCAGAATAAAAACCATATATGAGTGGACCCTTGCAGTTCAAACATATGTTGTTCAAAAGCCAACTGTACTGAGAAAATTATGAGTATCTTTATTTTTGAATTTTGGTAGAAGTGCTGGTTATAAATGATTCTTATCTACCCCTACGTTAGGTTCTTCAGGAATCTTGAGGAAAACATGAAAGCAAACTGACTCATAAAAAAATTACTATACTGTTTAATTGTGATCTGTACTAAGTTATTTAGTTTGTTTATTTGATCCCAACTGTATAAACTTTTTAAACAATAGTTGAGAACACTAAGTGTCCCTCTATTGTTTTGAAAAAAATTAACTTTTCATTTTATTTTTAAATGTTTTATTATTTTTTAAATGATGTATTTGGAGCATATTTGAAGCATTAACATTACATTGTTCTGAGGGCTTTTCTGCCCGCCCTCACCAAGACCAAACGGCACGCATGTAGTAACTTTTGTAAATCTTGGATAAATTTTACAACCCCATCTCAACGTGCATGCTGAAGGAATGAGTTATCACCTCACTATAATATTTTCTTTAATGAACCATTATTCCATTCTTTTGTTGCTGTGTGCTTATGTAAAAATGAATGAAAAATTCTCTTCTTCCTAAAATGCATAAAAAAGTACAAATTATCCCTTCCTTCTCCCAGGAACTCTAGCCAAATCTTATTATATTTAGAGGTCCTTAATCCCAGAGGTCAATTCACATCTTTTTGTATTTCTGAATCATAAGAATAAAAAAAAAAGCTTTAAATGCAAATGTAAAAACCCTCAAAATGACATTGATTTGTATGTGTGATTGAAATAATATTGCTGGATTGTCTTTAGGGAAATGTGGGCTGATATTTCTAGGTTAAGATACTGCTCCCAGCCTGGGAGACAGTTGAGTTCTAAGCCCATGGAAAAACAGAGGGGTAGTGGGTTCTGTGACTGGCCATAATGCTCATGCAGGATAGAAGAAGTACCCAGTTACAGCAGAGTCTGGGAATAGATGCCCGGACACTGAGCATTAATCATCATGCCATTGGGAGCTGCAGTGAAAGAGGTGGATGCCTCTGATTTCTACTGGACTATGGTGATTAGAACAATGAGTCTTACAATGAAGCTCAACATTGGTAATGTTGGACTGCCCAGAGGGAAATCTCTCCCACAAGTATATTCCTGAGACAGGTTTCTGAGCTGGATATGATTGCATTCAAAAGATAAAGAAATGTGACATTTCTTTTACTTTATGCATAGTGGAGAAAAACATACCTACTATTAAAACATTGTAATATGAGAATCCAAAATAAAAAAGTTCTCTTTCTTAGGAAATACACTTCAGTAGTTTGGTTAAGGCACTTAAGTTATTATAACAGGGTTTGATAGATTTTTTTTTTTTTTTTTTTTTTTTTTTTTGAGACGGAGTCTTGCTCTGTCACCCAGGCTGGAGTGCAGTGGCGTGACCTCAGCTCACTGAAACCTCCACTTCCCTGGTTCAAGCTACTCCCCTGCCTCAGCCTCCTGAGTGTCGACTATCTGGGATTATAGGTGCACACCACCACGTCCGGCTAATTTTGTTTTTTATATTTTTAGTATATGCGGGGTTTCACCATGTTGGCCAGACTGGTCTCAAACTCCTGACTTCAGGCAATCTGCCTGCCTTGGCCTCCCAAAGTGCTGGGATTCCAGGCGTGAGCCACCATGCCCAGCCTAGATTTTTAAAATGATGTATTTAGAGCACAGAGAATAACACAGTTTTGCAATATAGTTGTTTTGTTTTGTTTTAATGCTGTCTTGACCCAGTTTTGATCCCTGGTTGGAAGTCAATCAGTTTCCCCCTTTGCTCAGCCCATTAATTCCAAACCTGAACCACCTCTCATGTCAGGCTCTGACTCTAAACACAGCCCTAATCATCCCCAGTGCCAGGTACCAGATAACCAGAGACAGTGTCTATGCCCCAGAGGCTGCTGAAATTACTGGAATTAACCAATCCTAAACTTGTTTATCCTGCTTTGCCTGTTCCTTCCCATGGACACCACTATAAAGGTGTTTGCCATAGTTTCCCCTATTCTTCTTCTGTCCTGTGATCAACCCAAGGGCGTACTCATATGACCCTGTGTCATATGGATGCACTTTCTGCAGGGAACTGTGAGTATTAAAAACAACTGTAAATCTCTATCTGATCTCTCTTAATCTGAGTCTGACCTCACCATATCTCACCCAACATGATATGGCTAAAATTTGTTTCTCATTTACCACAAGAGCCCATTTCTCTGTGCATCTGAGGCTGGGAATTTGGGTCTGCAGCTTTTATGCTGGGTCTCAGTACATCTTCTAAATAATTACCTGTTCTTTCTGTAAAAATTTTTGCCCTTTTGCAGCTTTTGCCATTTGAGCTGAGCACCTCCCAGTCTACCTTATTTAGTCAAGATTTTGGATATAGATATGCTTTTGGTTCTCTTCTTCACTCAAGTTCCTAACTTTTTGCTGGGTGACTTCAGTACCTACTTGTCTATTTATTTTATAACCTGGCATATTGCTTCATATTTGTTATTCAACCTGCTTATGTCTATTTTTCTTCATTTCTATTCATCTTCAGCCTCCTGTTCCCCAAATTAACTTGGGTATGTTTCACTTTCAAAAGCAGTTCTGAAGGCCAGAAGTCCAAATCCAATTTCACTGAACTGATAGTCACGGTGTTAATAGGGCTGGTTTCCTTCTAAAACCTTTAGAAGAGAATCAATTTTCTTGCATTTGCCAGCTTCTAGACACCACCTAAATCCTTGACTTGTGATCCCTTCTCCATCTTCAAAGCCAGCAGTGTAGCAGGAATTTGACTATAAATAATAAATTTCAGGCTTTGAGAACTGAGATACAGAGTAGATCTCCATCCAGGTCTCAGGCTGGCCACTGGTTTGTGCACACGTGGGACTAATCAGAATAACAATGAAAATGCTCAACAGTCTTGAACGGACAATGGAACCAAGCCCACAAAAGGCAGATCAGAACTTGCATCCCAAATGTAACATGGCCAAATGCGTGCTAAAACAAACCAAATCAAAATGACAACAATGTTGATTTTAGGATTTAAACAAGACCCAGGCTATTATAACATAATTGTCAAAATGTTTAGTAAGAAATTCAAAATTATGTGGCATAAAAAGGAATGAGGAAAATCTCAAATCACAAGAGAAAAGATAATTGACAGATACCAATCCAGAAATGACACAGATGTAGGGACAATTAGAAAACTTTAAAGCAGCTATTATAACCATGCTCCAGGAAGTAAGGACAGATATTCTTTACATGAACCAACAGTCTCAGCACAGATAGAGATGATATAAAGAAGAAACGAATGGAAATTTTAGAACTAAATAATATAATTTCCAAAAATCCTGGATGGGATCCATGACATATGGGAATGACAGAGAAAAGAGTCAATGAACTTGAAGATATAGGAATAAAAATTATCCAATCTAAACAACAGAGAAAAATTCTAAAAAGGGACAGAACCTCATTGACCTGTTAGATAATATAAAAGAATCTGGCATCCATTGAAGTTCCAGTAGGAAAGGTGAAAGATGATGAAGAATAAGCACATTTGAAGAAAAAAATGACTGACAAAAATGTTTGTCAAACCCCAAAGAAGATAAACTGAAAGAAATCCATGCCCAGGCATATCATAATCAAATTTCTGAAAACTAAAGACAAAAAAGAAATCCTCAAGGCAACAAGAGGAAAATAACACTTTCATATAAATAAGCAATGATTCAAATAACTGTGGATTTCTCATCAGAAACCACAGATACCATAGGAAAGCAGAATAAAATTTATAAAATGTTCATATAAAGAATTAGCTATCAGTATTCCTATCTCCAGGAAAAAAATATTGTTTAGAAATGAAGGTGAAATAAAAATAATTTTAGATGAAAGAAAAAGAAAATTAATTTTCAGCAGATATGCTCTAAAATATGTTAAAGATTTTTCACATTGTAGGGAAATGATCTAGAGCGGGACTTGGAACTTTAGAAAATAAGGAACAGAATAAATAATAACTATCAGAATAAATATACTCGTGTATTCTCTACTTCTTAAATTTTAAAAACTGATTATTTAAAGAAAAAATATGTAATATTACCTGAGGAAGTTTCTTTTTTGTTTGTCTGTTTATTTGGTTGAGTCAGAGTCTTGCTTTGTCACCCAGGCTGGAGTGCAGTGGCACGATCATGGCTCACTGCAGCCTTGACCTTCTGGGCTCAAGGGATCCTCTCACCTCAGCCTCCTGAGTAGCTGGAACTACAGGTGCATGCCACCAGACCTGGCTAATTTTTTGTATTTTTTTTTTAGAAATGAGGTCTCACTATGTTTCCCAGGCTGGTCTCAAACTTCTAGGCCCAAGCAATCCTCCTGCCTTGGCCTTTTAAAGCTCTGAGATTACAAATGAGAGCCACTATACCAGGCCTATGTAAAGAAGTTTCAATGTATGTGGATGCGATATAAATGACAACTACAACATGAAGGAGGAAGGGAAAAAGAATGTAGACAGTGGTAAGTTTACTACATTTAATTTGAAGTGGTAAATTTACTACATTTAATTTGAAGTGTTAAAATATTAATTCTAAATAGACTCTAAAATGTTAAATATACATATTGTAATATTGAGAAACCACTAATATGTACAAACCAATGTTAACAAACTCAATAAACTCATTTAAAAGGAACACTAAAAGTATTCAAATTATTCAAAATGTCCTAAAAGAAAGAAAACAATTATAAAAAGGAGAATGAACAGTAAACAAATAATAACATGGTAGACCTAAATCCAAACAAATCAATAATATGAATGCAAATAACTTACTATTTAAATCAAAAACAGAGATTACTTGAATATATTTTCGTAAGACTCAAGTATATGCTGCCTATGTCAAACTGACTTCAAATAAAATGATGTAAGTAAGTTAGAAGTAAAAAGACAGAAATTAAAATATAACATGTGTTTGCAATAGGAACAAAAAAAACTGTTTTGCTCCTACTCCTACTCTCAATACAGAATTCAGGTCACCTCTGGTCACCTAAATGTGTGGAGATTTCACACCACTAACAACTATCACTCCAGAAGACAATGGTGTCCTATAATTCAGTTCAATTCTGATACTATTTTTCTGGAGATAGCATAAGATCCCACAGGTTGAGAGCTCCGTCCCACAAGACTGTCCCCTACTTCAAATGCCAATCACAAGTAGTAGGTTGTCACCTACACTTATGATTGAGTGGCTGTAAATCAGGGTTTCCATGACTCCCTCCTTGGGTTGATTAATTTGCTAAGACAGCTCACAGTAATCAGAGAAACACATGAACTGATTGATTACAAAGAATATTACAAAAGATCCTGATGAACAGCCAGATGATAGAGATGCACAGGGTAAGACATGTGGAAAGGAGGGTAAATCTTCCACGCCATATCCCAGTGCCAAAAATATCTAGGCACCTCAATATGTTCAGTAATCCTTAAATTCTCTGAACTCTGTCCTTTGGAGATTTTATGGAGGCTTCATTACACAGGTGTGACTGATTACACCATAGGCCATTAGTGACCAAATCAACCTTTAGTACCTCTCCCCTTCCCAGAGGTTGAGGGATGGGGCTGAAAGTTTTAATCTTCTAATCATATGGTTAGTTCCCCTGGCAACCAGTCCCAATCCTCAGCCTATCTAGGAACTCCTTAAGAGCCACCTTATTAGAATAAAAGATGTTCCTATCACTAGGAAATTCCAAGGAATTTATGAGCTCTATGTCAGGAACCAGGATCAAAAGCCAAACATATATTTCTTACTACACACTCTCACACCATGCAAATTCTAATAAATAGAATTGGGTAATCAAAGAATATTAATATAAGACAGAGTAGACTTCAGGGTAAAGGAAATTAAGAGAAATAAAGAACAACGTTACATAAAGATAAAAGGATTAATCTACCCCAAATTCAGCAATCCAAAATATGTATGCACCAAACAATGAGTTTCAAAATGCAAGTAGAAAAAATTGGTAGAACTGAAAGCAGAATTAGAGTAATTCCCAATTATATTTTGAGACTTTAATATCCCTTCCTCAATGATTGTCAAAACTACTAGACAAAAATTCAGGACAGATGTAGAAGGACTAACTAACACTATCAATAAATGAGATGCAATTGACATTTACAGAACTCTCTACCCAATGCAATATGATACATACCCTTGTTAAGTGCTCATAGATCATTCATCAAAATAAAAAATATTTCTGGTCTCATAAAAAAAACTTGAATAAAATTAAAATAATTGAAATCATACCATGTGTTCTCTGATTAAAATGAAATTAAAGTAGACATTGATAATTTAAAGAAAAATTAAAAACCTCCAAACACTTGGAAACAAAACAATTCTAAATAATCTGTGTTTTTCAAAAAAGAAGTCTCAGGAGGAAATTTAAAAAATATTTTGAACTGATTGAAAATGATAATACCACATATCAAAATTTGTGGGATTGAGCAAACAATTTTTAGAAGAAAATTTATAACATTAAATTATTATATTAGAGTAGAAGAAATATTTCAAATAAAAAATTTAATCTTCTATCCAAGGAAACAGTTTTTTAAAAAGAGCAAATAAACCTAAGCAAGTACAAGAAAGGAAATAACAATGGGCACAAATCAATGAAATTGAAAAATAAACAAAGGTCAATTTTTAAAAGAAGATCAATAAAATTGATAAGCATTTAGCCATGTTCAACATTTCTAAGGAGAAAAAAATACGTAAATCATAATCAAGAAAAAAAGAGGAGATATCACTACCAACTGCACAAACATTAAAATAAAAGAAAACTGCAATAGCTCTATGCTAAATAAATATGACAACCTAGATGAAGTACACCAATTTTATGATAGTCATATTACCAAAATTCACACAAGAAGATACAGATAATATGTATAATCTTATACTTATTAAAAAATAAATTCAGCCAGGTGCAATGGCTCATGCTGTAATCCCAGCATTTTGAAAGGCTGACATGAGAGGGTCTTTTGAACCCAGGAGTATAAGACCAATCAGGTCAATAGAGTGAGACCTTGTATCTAAAAAAAAAAAAAAAAAAAATCAATAAAAATTACATATAATTTATTATTTTAAAATGTCTCCAGAACTAGGTAGTTTCACTAGTGATTGCTACCAAATATTTAAAGAGGAATTAATAACAAGTCTATACAATTTCCTCCAGGAAATAGGAAGAAATACTTCCCAAATGATTTTATGACACTGGATTATCCTGACACCAAGACCAAACACAAACCATACATCCTCCTGAAAGAACTCACCAAAAACCAAACAACAAAAAAAACTAAAGACTTTTTTTCATAAACATAGACACAAAACACTAGTAAATCAATGCAGCAATATTTGAAAGAATAATACATCATCATCAAGTGGGATTAATCCTGAAAATGTGAGGCTAGTTCAATCCTTGAAAATCAGTCAAAGTAATCTACTATAGTTACAGAATACAGAAGAAAAAAACCACATGCACATATGAATCGGTGTAGAAAACTCATCTGAGAAAACAACTCACATAAATGATAGAAAAAAACGCTTAGCAAATTAGTAAATGAAAGGAATGTCCTCAACATGATAAAGTACATTCACAGAAAAACTACAGCTGACATTTTAAATGATAAAAAACTGAATGCTTTCTCCGGAAGATCTGGAATCAGACAAAAACGTTTGCTCTACAACTCCTATACATCATACTGAATGATCTAGTCAGTGCAATAAGGCAAGAAAAACAAATCTATAAGATGTACAGAGAGCAAAGAAAAAATATTAACTACTCACAAATTATACTATTGTCTTTATAGGAAATTTTATTGGATCTACTAGAAAGCAAATTGAAAACCCAACTTAGAATTAATACCATTTACAATAGCTTTAAAGGAATAAAATGTTTAGGTATAAATCTAATGTACATCCAGGTATAGGATTTGTATCCTGACAATTATAAACACTAATTAAAGACATCAAAGGAGACCTAAGTAAATGTAGATACATATCATGTTAATGGATTGGAAGACTTGATGTAGTTCAGAAGTTAATTCTCTTCAAATTGATCCCTAGATCTAATGCAATTCCACATAAAATCTCAGAAAAATATAACTTTAAAAAATACAAATTGATTCTATAATGTATATGGAAAGGAAAAAGACCTTTAACTGCCAGAACAATTTTGAAAAAAAGAACAAAGATGATGGACTCATACAACTTGATTTTAACAACCACTATGAAGCTACAAAATCAAAAGAGTATGATATTGATGAAGGTAAAGTCACATAAATCAATGAAACAGAATACAGTCCAGGAATAAATCAACAGTATAGCAAATTGGTTTTGAGAAAGATGAAAGTCAATTCAATGAATAAAGGATCATCTTCTGAAAATAGTTTTGAGAAAACTGGACCTTCACAAGTAAATGAATAAGCAAACAAACAGCAAGCCTGCTTCAATCTAAACCCCACACCTTACTATGATTCATAAATCTAAATATAAAACATAAAACTATAAAATTTCTAGAAAAAAACAGAAGAAAGTCTTTGTGGCCTTGGGTTAGGCAGTGAGTTCTCAGATATGACAACAAACACAGTCTATACAAGAAAAAATAAGTTATACCTTATCAAAATTTAAAAAATAATTATTCTCTGTGAAAGATATTATTAGAAGAATAAGACAAATTCCAGATAGGGAGAAAGCACATATCTGAAACACAACACATTTCCAGACTATGTAAAAAATTATTCACATATACTCCTTAACTTTGTGTACTGGAGAAAAAAAAAAGTATAAAATTATTAATACTACCACAATTATCAAATCTCAATATTAAGAAAACAACTCAATAAAAATGGGCAAAGTACTTGAAAAGATGTTTCCAAGGAGGATATACAGAAGATGAATATGACATGAGAGGTGTTCAATATCGTTAGTCATTAGAGAAATGAAAATTAAAACCATGGATAAGATACTATTATAAATCTATTAGGATGATTATAAGCAAAAAACTGATAGTACCAATTGCTGGCTTAGGTTGTGAAACACTTAGAACTCTCATATATTCCTGATGGGATTCAAATGGTACAACCATTCTGGAAAACTGTTTGGCAGTTCCTCATGAAGCTGAATATACACTTATCATATGCCATTGCAATTTCAACCCTAGGCATTTACCCTGGGTGAAAACATATGTTCATACAAAAACCTGTAGATGAATATTTATGGCAGACCTTACATAATAGCTCCAAACTGGAAATAATCCAAATAGTTTTCAGCAAATGAATTAATAAACTGTGGTATGTCTTTACACTTAAATACTAATAATACTAATACTAATGAAAAGGAACAAACTAATTATATATGCAATAGTATCAATATATCTCAAAGGAATTATGCTGAATCAAAGAAGCCAGTCTCCAGAGGTCATGTAAATGTCTTAATCCATTTACCTGAAGGCAAAACATGAGTAATTGGCAACATATCAGTGCAAGGGAGATTTTTGAGGTTGCTAAAACTGTTATGTATTCTGATTGTGGTGGTGGCAATCTAAACCTATGTGTGTTAAAACTCAGAACAGTACACCACAAAAAAGCCAATTTTACTATATTTAGTTTAAAAAATAAAATTCTTGAAAACATCAGATTCTACAGGGGTGGAAAAAAACATTATTTTTAATTTGCTCCTATGGTTTTACTCATACTCCAGGTACATCTGAAGTATTTTCAATATTGTTTTGTTTATGTCCTATATGGTAAATGGTAGTAGGAGAGCAGGAAACAATTGTCTTAGAATCATAGCCTCAGGGCTAGGTCAAAGCTTATGTGTCATGATTTTAAAGGCATTGTGAACAGAGTTGCCATAGTGCCCACTTCCATGGCAGTCATGTTGCCCACCTCCATGGGTGCCATTTCCGTGTAATGCCACTGAATGTTGCCCCTTGGAGTGGCCCATATTATGAATACCTTGCCATCTCAAAGCACTATTCCTTCATCCACACCCCTCATACACAACTTGCTTGTGATACTTCAAGTTTCACTAGTAAAAGTAACTTCACTTATTTAATGTAAGACTCTAATCTTTATTTGAAATGCCAATTTTGAGAGAGGTGATATTCATACTAAGTTACTATAGTGGCATGCACATTAAGTCGTATCTGTCCCTTTCAGAATTTATTTTTTAAATTTTTTATTGTGGGAGAGAATAAAGCCATTACATATACAGGAAAAGTCAAGCGGGTTGTTTTGGCAATTAGTGTCTTACTAGTGTCTTACAGAAATTAGGTACTTGAGTTCTAGATTTATTTTTTCTGGGTTTGCTTCTTGTCTCCACCATGTAAGAGCTATGGGATTGGGAAGACATTTACCCTTAGTTTTCTTATGTGTAAAATGGCAATGATAATAGTACCTACCTTATAGGGATGTTCAG
Organism: Colobus angolensis palliatus; assembly: GCF_000951035.1. Classification (NCBI taxonomy): domain Eukaryota; kingdom Metazoa; phylum Chordata; class Mammalia; order Primates; family Cercopithecidae; genus Colobus; species Colobus angolensis. Next base: position 1,935,233 of record NW_012116733.1, read on the forward strand.
GATTAAATTAGTAGAAAAAGTGTAGTGTGTTCTATTACTTCTGTTAGCTCTCAACAAATAGAAACTATTTTAGTGAGAAGGAAGAGGTATGGAAACACTGGAGAAAATTCCCAACAACTTACTACTTTATTTTGCCTAAGGCTAGTGCATTAAATCTAAACTCATCTAATTGTAAGAGCTCTATATTCCATGATCTCAGGTAATGATGATCAGGGTTACCCCCTTGGTATCTCTAGTGGGCTTGTGGCTATTTTCAAAGCTAGGTAAGTATTACTGAATCTTAAAAAAATAAAATAAAATAGAAACAACAACAACAACAACAAAACTCTTCTCTTCCTGTCTTTTAAACCTTCAAGTTGTAAAATTCTGTGCAGTCTAACTAACCCTGAAAGGGTTCCCCACGGTGTGGTACACACTAGAGCAATTAACTGATTACTGCTGTTTTGAAAATGTAGCCTTTGGCACAGTAATAACCACCTCCTCCCAGCAAGACACAGTCTTGTTTATCATTATTGGTTTGGACTCTTCTGAGAGTCTTTGACGCATATGACAAGGCTCATATCCAAGCCAATTTGAATTAATTTCTTCCATAAGATTCCACGAAACACTGGCAAATGCTTTTCAAAATCAGAATCCCTTGCACTTTCGCACTTTCTTCTATTTCCACTTCTCTTCCCATTGACATAAACTAGAATTAAGTAGTCATACTGAGCAGAAAACAACTCCTTTGTTTTACACAGTTATGGAAAGTTTACCTATTGAAATGTTATTGGATAAAATCACAGAGTCATAGTTTTAAAGCTGCAAGTGATGAAGCAAATTATGGTTTTATTCATGGATTGGAAATAACAATGATTTTTAAAGTATATTTTCCAGTAAAGATCACACATAGTTCTTTCTTCCTTTTACCCAATACACCTTGCTTAACCACCTCTCTCCCTTCCTCTCCAAATACAAGCTTTCAGCACTAGTACCTACATTTGTGGTCACTTCAGCAAACCTCTGAAAAAAGTAAAACCTTTCTTACCCACCCTAAGTTTAAGCAGCTTGTCTACCTCTGGTCTTTTCACTGCAACTCACCCAAGTGGCCCATCTTTTCATATATATACCCCTCCACTCTTCAATAAGATGATAAGGTCTCTACAGCAGGCAGCATGACAGTGTAAGATGATATTTTTATTAAAAGCACATTTATTTTGTGATCAACCCCTTGCTCTGCCCCACTAGAAGAGGGTCAACTGAGAAAAGTCACAAAATCTCTCAGAGCCTTAACTTATCCATTTACAAAATGAGAAGACATTGTAGATTGTTAAGGTGCTTGATAACAGTGAATGTGCATAGTCATGTTCATTTCCTTTTCCTAACTTAATATCCTCTCAAGCAGGAACTGCAGTAACATGGCCCAAATATACCCTTAATATTGGCCAAAAATGTGTTTAACATTGTGGTTTGAATGTTTCTAGACCTAGCATGCCTCTCCAGGTTTCTCTGTCCCTACCACTCTCCACTGTATAAATGTGGCCACCATAAAGTATGTTACTACTTCTTGGCAGTAACCTGTCTGCTTTTTAGAAACGCTTGCATTTGCTACAGTCCTTAAAACAAGTGTTTCATATGTAAATACAAAGTTCAATACATAAATGAAAAATTGGTAAAGAGCAACCATTTTCTCTGATGACACATGTTTCTATTGGTGTGTAGGGCTGCATTTTTAACCACCAAAGCAATAGCTATTTCCAAGACAGTCACTGATTTCATTTGTCACTTTATTGTCAGAGTCAGAGAAGTGAATTAAAGCTGGAGCTGTCATTGTCATTTTTTGAGAACATTCCTTTTCTAAGCCCAGGTTATAGTTTGTTGTTTCACTGGATAAAAAGGCATTTCTTAACAGAAAATGTGGTCCGCACCTTCAGTCATGACCCTCTCTTTTCCTGAAACATCAATACACTTTTCCACAAACAGAGCTCTCCTAAAATCAAGGCCAGAACTAGGCAAATATAAAATCACATTCTTTTATATGTGATACCTATGCTCAGTTAGAGGAGAGACTGGATCAAAGACCAAAGAAGGCTGATGTGTGTTGACAAAGGCACCAGGAATAGAAAGTTCCTCTTGGCTTTCAGGAATTCCTGATGATGTGGATGTAGACTGAACGAGGCCACTGATAGGTCATAAGTCACCTCATATGAACTGGTAAGAGATACCCCTTCTTGATGGATGCAGCATGGCTTGGCAAGCTAAGGCTTGGCTAGATTTTTGTTCACACTCATTCCCCTTGGCCATGGGCCAGTGTATAGTTACCATCCTGCAGAAATATACAGGGAGGCCTGAGTAGAGAAATTGTATTTTGATGTTCATATTTTCTTTATGCCTCTTTATATTTTCCCTTCCCCTTTCTTTCCCATTCAAAGGCCTCTGTGTTCAGAGAAGAGAGGGGAAAGAACTGCTGAAATAAGGAAGATGAAATCCCACTCCAGAACATCCCAACCTAATGACTTGGGATAGGATCTTTTTGCTTCAAAGAGTCATAAAGAATAAAAGATACAATAGATTGAGGAAGGGGGAAGAGGGCCGAGGAAGTGGGAAGAGGGCCGAGCAAGGGTGTGATTGAGTCACAGTGAGAAGATCCCTGAAAGAACAAGGAAACATCACAGAAAGAATGACTGTGACTGGATCAAAAAGGACATTCATAGTCTTCCAAGCAGACCATGCCCTTGTTGGTAAAGTAATAGCAAAGACTACTGTACCCTAAGATGAAATCTGGAAATTAGAGAGGCCATGCAGGCAGGAACAAGGGACATTTCAGTAGTGACCTTTGTGGGTTAATATCCAAGAATCTAAGCCGCCGTCAACCAAAAACTGTCTTCAGTTATAAGACCTGCCAAAAACTAGCACAACCCTAGGGAAGTGAGGGTCATAGGAGGTGGATCCCAAGACACTATGGTTAAAGTTTCTCCCAGTCAACATGATAGTATCTAAACAATAATAAAGTGTGAGTTATTTGAAAATAATGTGATATTTGGGAACATTCCTGTCTTTGTGTGACCATTGTTACCATCTAGGAAATCTACAATGAAGGTCATTGCTATAGTCATTGGAGGGGAACAGTGACTGCCACAGTCTCCATTCCTATTGCAGCTGGGCCCGTTCTCAAACTGGAGGCACCTCGCTCCCAGCCAGACAAACGCCAAAGAAAAAGATGCTATGATATTTTCCTGCCTTTTCCCCGCCTTCACAATGATATGGCTTTGGTATTATTTCTTAAAATTAAGCAAAGACTCATTAAATATGGACAGTGGGTCATCAGCCAGTCTGTGGGAGAGGTCTATATAAGATAGGGGATATTTCAGATGTCCCTGACATGTCACCACCTTTTCTCTGTTCTCAGGCAGTGGCTACCTGATATAGTTTGGATATATGTCCCCACTCAAATACCATGTTGAACTGTAATCACCAATACTGGGGGGGTGGGGCCTAGTGGGAGGTGTTTGGATTACGGTTTCAGATCCCTCATGGCTTGCTGCTGTCTTGATGCTGATAGTGAGTTCTGGCAAGATCTGATCAATTAAAAGCATGTGGCACCTCCACCCATGCACTGTCTCTCTCTTTCTTGCTCCTGCTTTTACCACGTGGCATGCGAGCTCCAGCTTCACCTTCCACCATGAGTAAAAACACCCTGAGACCTTCCCAGAAGCTAAGCAATGTCGACGCTATGCTTCTCGCACAGCCTTCAGAACCATGAACCAATTAATCCTCTTTTCTTTATAAATTATCCAATCTCAGGTATTTCTTCATAGCAATGCAAGAATGGACTAACACACCAACCATGGCAGCTACTTCCTCTTCTGCTTGGAGGGGAGGTCTGACTCTAATTCAAAAGACACATCCGGTTTCCGTCATCCTCAGCACTGTTCTCTGCCACCCTGACCTGGCATAGGGACATTTCCCAGAGAGAAGGTCTGAAATGTTTCTACATGACTGCTTGGCACAAGTTGATACTGCAGGACTTGGAATTTTGGGAGAGCAAACCACAACATATATACATATCTAAACTTATCTTGCAAGGAGAGAAAAGATTGTCACCTTTGAAAGTAACAGCTGTCTCAGGAAATACCATGGACCTAGTCATAAAAGGCCATGGGCCTCAGATCAAAGAAAATTGGTTAAGTGGTGTATTCTCTGTACACCTTTGGGTGACAATCGTAAGCGGTAAGCTAGGTAATTACCTGCAACATACATAAAAACAAACAAAAATCTTCACTTCTCTCTTTGACTCCTCCTTGTACTCCTCCATGCTCCCCAACAGGATGAGAAAATAAAAGGATAAAGAAAAAAAAAACAATAAAACTATCTGTAGAATTTTACCATCTCAGTCTGTATGCCGCCAAGCTAGTTGGAGGAATTGCATCCACTCACAGCACGAAAACACATTGTCTGGACTAAAGTAATTTAATTCCATCCAAATTTGAATGAGAGCCCTGTCTGATGAGGTTTCAGCCTCTGTCAAAAAAGGAAGTGACAGCTGGGAGAAGTGACCAGGTATGCAGCAGAATCACCAGATTTCCGTAAGAATGGACGTGCCTTAGTGATCTACAGAGCACCAGAACCTTGCCTTGAAGACCCCAGGAATAAATACACAACAAAAACTGTGTAAACAGATAGAGAAAGAAAAAGAACAATCCCTCTTCCCCCAGCTCTGCCTAGGTGTGGGGAGATTTTATTGTGCAGGCAGGTGGTGTGATACAGGACAGCGTATACTGAACTCCATGCTGCTCTAAACCATGAGGCAGGGAAGGCCAAGTTGCTGAGGACAACTGCACATTTTACTAAGTCCCTGAAACCTATCATTGTGCATAATGTCACACCATGGAAAACTGGAAAAGGAGAACAAATGCAGGCTTTCCTATCGAAATATCTACTGCCCTCAAAAAGCAAACGCATAGTTTAGAGTGTCCTTTTTCAAAGAAATATAAACTCATAGAAAAACAGACCCCTAGGAACATTCCCATGAGCATATTTGCAGGCAAAACTGAATAAATGTCTTTGGATTCATCTAGTGTGCCCCCCTCTGCCACCCCCAGCTTTTTGTCTCTTTCCCTCTCTTTCTGTTATTTTCAAAGTTGTATCTTATCACTTGATGAATAAAGTGAAGTTTGTGTTCTCAGAAGCATTGTGTGTGGCATTTTCATTCTGAAAAGAAGAATGCAGAGTGGGGTTGTGCAGAAACAAATCTTTTGTTGTCACAGACGTGCATGTGTTTGAATAAGGCATTCCAGAGTCATAATGCCAAGTTCAATATGTATCTTTTCCCACTTGACTCCAAGTCCATGGGTATTTGTAGTATACTATGTGGCAAAAATGTGTTTCCCTTATGATCTAAAGGTTGCAAATACCACCAAGCTCTGTATTAGAGAAAATGTGAGAAAAAGATAAGGCCCTTTTGAGATTAAACCCTTGTCTTATGCTCCCCTATATACTGATTTTGTTTGTGAAAGCGGTGATTCCTGGCAAATACCACCAAGAGCCTGGAGTTATGGAGGAGGAGATCAAGTCAAATATGGACATCATCAACTGGAAAATATTTTAGTAAAAAGTTATAAATTCTTGGAAGTCTGCTGAAGTTTTTTTGTTTGTTTGTTTTTGTTTTGTGTGTGTGTGTGTGTGTGTGTGCGCGCGCAAACCTCTGACTTGACTCCATGGGAGTCACAGGTGAATCTGGAGAAAAAAATTAAAACTGTAAACAGGACAATGTGGGAGGTGGAAATATAACAGAATGTAATGTCTTCTTGATAAAAGGAACAAGGTAAGGATATCTCACAGAGGAGGAGTGGGAGAGAAAGACATTGTCCTTGTGTTCGGGTCATAAATAACTTTCCTCTAGCTACTTATTTACTCCCTAATTTCTTGACAACTTTGATCAAGTCAGTCATTCAATATCTGCTTTTCACTGATGGATTTTAAATGATTACCTCCACCCCCCACCACCATTATCCTTGTCTTTCTTAAAATTACATATTTGCTATTCTAAAGAACCCTGTTTTTTCCCTAATATTGTGACATTTATGATAGTAAACTTGATTTTTAAAATGTGATAGCTTTTGGTGGTGTACAACCGAGAACCCAGAATTCCTAAAATATGTTGGGGAAAGAGCCAACAGGGCCCCAACATTGGCTTGTGGATTGTATAACCTTAGGCAGCATTAGTCACTCTGGTCACAGTGGGAATGATGTTCCCTGGTGTTTTACAATGTGGTACAATTGATTATTTTAAAATATGGATCAGTAAATTACTGTAGGCATCATGATCACAGTTTTAAGAATTGCTTGGTAAAACAGTGGCAGTAAGGGTGCAAAACCACTCCATTACCTGAGGTCTCTTCCTGTACATTGGTTTCTGCTTTGGGGCCAGTACCTTGAACTACTCAGAAGGAGTAAAGATATCTCCCTACCTCTGGGTTGCACTTCTAGGTCCTCTGGGTCTCTTAGGTGGACACTCTTAAGTGAAATAAACTCCACTTAGCAGAAGAAATTTGGTGAATGTCGCAGGCTCAGGTTCCTCAAACTACATTTTGTTTTGCAGAGATGTTGCATGCGCAGACCCAGTCCATCTTAGGGCCAGGGTACGTGAACACTGGTGTGGAGGTCCTGCATGTCTGCCAAGTTCTGGCTTAGAGAGAGAGGTCACTACTGACAGAAGCTTCACATTACTTAAATCACTAACCACTGACCTAGTCAGACTTAAAAGCCCTATTTGAAAGTTGTATGCTGTCTGTTCCTTAGGTTTCTTGGTTTCAAGGGAAGGAATGCTGAGAACATGGTAGAGCTGTCTCTGACCACTGCTTGACTAAGCACCTCCAGGAAAGCTGGTGAAGCATTTCCAGAGTCAGTCACCTAGATATAACATGATTGCAGAATCTTCCAATGTCTTCAATTTTATGGTTTTAGGGAAGAGAAACACTTCTTAGACCTTTACCTCACAGCATTCAAAATGTCCAAGTCGGTGAGGGGAAAATCACTCATGCTTTCTGTAACAGCACAGAAGCAAGTTTATGCATAATTTTCTTAGTATCGTGTGTGGAAAACAAACAAGTATAAATATACCCCACTAGTTGGTAGTTTTATAGTGGAATAATTTGATGTGGTAGAATAATGAAATAAAAAGGTAGTTTCAAGTATTCTCTATTCTCTTACATGTTTGTGATTTTTTTATAACCACTGTTAAGATTTAGAAAAGTAGCAATATGGAATAAATAAGAAGTAACCAAGATTTCTTAGACATAAACAGCTTTTAAAAGTGTAACTCTTTATTAGGTAACTGCAAATGATTGCAATCACAGTATTGCTTTTCAAGATACATATATATGCTTTAAAAAATGTGACATGGAAAATATGGATCAAAGGTATTAGTGGCTTTCAAGGAACCTCTGTAGATATCAGAATGATCATTTTGCTAACTATAATTTTTCTCAGGACACTGAGCCTTTCTATTTTCAATACAACCCAGAGAATCAAAGGGTCACTGCCTACACTTCTTAATAAGATTATGAGAAATTTGATGAATTAAATTCTCTAGGTCATGGAGTATAACATTTTTCAATTTCATAATTTGATATTGAAAACATTACTTTGATGTGCCAGTCTACTTCCATGTTTCAGCATGGAGAGTCCTGTAAACATCTTTGATTTTTTTTTTCTTTTTCTGTTTTCCTCTTTTTTTTTTTTTCCAATATAAGACCTTGCAGGGCCTCTATGCATCACTCTGATTCAGACATTATAAGATCAGAAGAAGAGGTAAAAGGTAGTCAAATGAGGCTTTATCCTGAGACAGAGCTTAGTGATTATTTTTCTTCTTATGTCTAAGTTCAGCAATCACCACGCTTTACTCTGTCTCCTCCTCCCTCTTGTCTTTATGTTTTTCTTTTTTATTCATATAAACATAAATCTGAAATAAACATAAATCTATTCATTTAAAGGTTTTATTAAAATGTTTCAGATTGAGGTTTTATTATAAAATACACTTTAATGAACTAGAGTTTTACCTTCTGGAATACATGAATTGAATTTAAGTACAGAATAATTTCATGTATAGGCCAAGGTCTGTAGTTCTGGCCTGTATGCCTCCCATAATAAGGGAGGAAGAGCCTGGGGAGAAGGAGATAGAAGGGTTTACCATGTCAGCCCAGCATGAACCTGCCTGAAGCATGGTGAGAGTAACCTGTCATTGTTGGGTAAATTGAGGCAACCAGGAAGACGACGTCACTTTCAAACACCCTATTCTGATGATTTTGCATGACTAGAAACATATTCTTTTATCTTAAAAGTTGAGCCATTTAGTTACAAGTGTGCCCAGAAAGAAACGTAGGGTAAGCCACAAGGAGTTCGCATTCAAATATTAACGAATGCCCTAAGATTCTTTCCGACAATAGATTTTTAAAGGTTGGGAAGCAAATATGAAGATGCATGTTTTCAGTCTGAACAAGGTTGGATAAAGGAGTGAGGTATAAAAATGACAAAGACACTTATTTTAAATATTCATCTGTGAAAACTCATACCATGAGCAGCCCTGAGCATCATGTAAAAATGAGTGAAACTTGTATTCAACATTCTTCTACTCTTTTTTTACTTTTTGAGATGGAGTCTCGCTCTGTAACCAGGCTAGAGTCCAATGGCATGATCTTGGCTCACTGCAACCTCTGCCTCCTGGGTTCAAGCGATTCTCCTGCCTCAGCCTCCCAAATAGCTGGGACTACAGGTGCGCACCACCACACCCAGCAAAATTTTTTCTATTAGGAGAGACGGGGTTTCACCATATTGGCCAGGATGGTCTCAATCTCCTGATCTTGTGATCCTCCCACCTCAGCCTCCCAAAGTGCTGGGATTACAGGCGTGAACCATCGTGCCCAGTCTAACATTCTTCTACTTTTTGTGCCTTCCTCCTACAACAAAATTCCAGGCCAACAGAGCCCCAGGGCAAACACATGTCCCCCACTTGATATCTCTGCCTTTTTTCCCTACCAGCCTGGTCTGCCCATACACATCACAGGTCCTGCATATGGCCCCCTCCCATGTACTTATAGGCCTAGTTTGCTGATAGACTAAATCTGATAAAATATTTCCAATGGATAAGAAAAAAAAAAAAAGAGATAAAATATCTCTTCCCAGAGATATTTCTATTTTTCTTAACGCAGGAGATCATCTCTCTAATATAGGATGAAACTGTGCTATTTTGAGGACAGGTGGAGTCTCCCTCTTGTCCCTCAAAGCATATCCACTACTTAAGTGGCCAGTTCTTTCAACTACACTCCAAGTCTTTCGATGTTGATACACCCTGAACAATAAAACAGGGTGACACGTGAAGTCACCAGAGGTGGTGGCTGGAGTTAAGTAAAGGGTGTTTGCTTTGACATAGTCATTGATGATTTATTCCGCTCAGGACAAGTCTAGACAAGTAGCTCAAACCTTTTAAAAGTTTGATCTAGTTTTATTAAAACAGTCTTCCAGTTTTTAAAAGTTTGCAAATGTTCAGGAAAAAAAAAAAGAAACTGCTGTGATTCTAGGATCCTTTCGCATGTGTTCTTACTCCTTTTTAATAACAGCAGCCTTGAGCATATCAACCTACTCCTCAGTCAGCAAATTCTGTGGGGGGCCTTAGGCAAATGATTTTCCCATTGCAGTCTCCTTAACAGCTAAAAATGTCTCTGCTTAGTACCACTTCATGCACTTCTCATATTTCCTCATCAAGTCCAAATGCAGTATGAATTTCCATGGGAAAATCTGTTTTCTATGAATTTAAGAGTGGTGGATCATAAGGTAGCATTCTGGCGCCATCAGATATGAACTCTGGTTTTTCACAAGGAGTAAGTTTCTTAGGAATAATCCCTCCCCTTTTGCGTTGTGCTTTTACCACTGTCCTGCTTCTATACCCTCTTTCTTGAACTCGCATTCCAACTAAAAAACCTGATCTGATGGGGTGGCTTAGCTCTTATCCAATATGGAACGGTCACTCAATGGTAAGTCATTGACCTCTTAATGATGGCTGATACATAAATGACTTTGGCTGTCCCTGGTTACACCAAGGGCCATTGGGTCATTTAACAAAAGGTACAGGAATTTGGTTGGAGGCAACTATTACAATACACTTCTATACAATAGAAGAGGTCTGTACTGTAGAGTGTAGACTTCTTTCTTAAAATAGGCTTGCAGGAATGACAATCTAAGATGCCTCATCAGCAAAGTATTTTTCCAAACTTATTACTTGCCTTATGTCCCCTACTAATCAGTAATCTCCTTGAGTAACGTCCCAGTGCCTAGTACAGTACCTTTCAGATAGAACAGGCTTGATAAACACTGAGTGGACTAAATGTAATAAATTGATAGAGCTACTCATTTGGGTTTCTAATACAAAATGGCCTTGGCTATTCTGTTTTTAAATATTTAGCAGTTCAGTTAAAAACGCCCCTGTGAATCTTTTATGACATCATTTATCTTTCTATTTCTTTTCAGCTTTAAATTGCACTGCCAGATTTATTTGCTGTGGTATTAGGTTTCCGTGTCTACCCAGTTCTAGTCCAGCTCTTCTAATGCAATTCAGTCTTTTTACTGCAAGACTCAGACTCAAATATTAAATCAACATTTGCCATTAAGACTCCACATTTGTCTATGGGATGATGATTGGATTCATCTTTTGGAAAGGAATCTATATAAATATATCTTCTCTAATAATGTCCAAAGATAATCCTCTCCTCCTCCTCATCCCCTGCCATGTTTCTTAAAATGTGAACTCCAGGACTCTCTAAGTTGCTCTCCCCAGAGCTACAGTAACATCTCCTCCACTGGTAATGTCATTCCATTACCTCCACTCTCTGAGGTTCTGATGTTTGCTGCCAAATACATGGTTTCAGAAAAATCCTGCATGCTTTGCCATTTTTATTAGAAGCAGAATCTGATCAACAACATTCCAATTATAAGAGTAAAAAGAGAAAAAGGTAATCAGGCTTTGAATTAAATCACATCTGGACAGGCCTGTTGTTGAGGGCACTAATAATATATTGCATATGTATTTGTGCAGAGCATGCCAGAAGTGAATTCCACATCATTAACAAAGTTCTCTATCGATCGCTCACAATCTGGCAGCTGTAACCGGCAAGGTGCAGAATCAAGTCTTCTCCGCTGCTGAATATGTATCATCATGGCCCATGCAAGTCCCTTCTCTGCCTACGAGGTCTGCTAGGCTCACAGCTGTTTGAAGAGCAGAACGGGGGTTTGCATTAACACTCTTCAAGTCATTTCTCTCTCAGACAGGGATCTTGCATTTTAAACACCACTGCACAAAGAGCTTGGAACGCCTTCTCAGAGTCAGTTCTCTTGGCTCACTACAGAGAACAGGGAGAAACATGTCACTCCTGCAAATAGCCACAACAGTCCTCAGAAGGCAATGGGCTGAACAAGGCATGTGTGGTTGCCACAGTCTCTCTCTGCTAATGGTGAGGAGAAAATCTCGGATTTTCAGCTAGCGACCAAGTAAAGTCAGATGGAGTGGGAGCTTAGTATGGCCCAGCTTGGTAAGCACCTTCGTTGTTTTAAAGCACCCTCAATATTCCTCATACCATCTTTGGAAATCTAATATACTATAGCAATTTATATAATACTGGTTTTGATCCTCGCAACAAATCATCAACCAGAGGATGTGTTCTGTGTAGATTAAAGACCTGAGTGACAGAGCCAAACTGACTGAATTTCTGCTCAGCTGTTTACCAGCTTTGTGATCTTGGTCAAGTTATTTAACATTCCTGCTTCATTATTCCACCTGCAAAATGGGGATAACAATAGTAGCTGCCATATAGGGTTGTTGTAGGAAATAAATACAAGAAAACATGTAAAACACACTTAAGGGTAAGGATTGGTACCAAGTAAGCCTCAATGTTAGAAGTCATTCAAATTCAGGAGAACTATGGTTACTCCGACCTGATCTAAATGATGGTTGAAGCTGAACCTACAGCTTTCCATGATCTCATAGCAAAGTGTCAAAAAAGGAACAGGCATTCCCCTCCAGAATTCAAATTATCTGTATCCCTCTGAAGTATCTAAAGGGAAGCAAGCACTCACTGTAGCTGATGGAAACACTTTAACAGATTTTTTTGTGGGAGTTGGGAGGAGTTGAAGCTTATTAGCAAACACGTATTTCAATTTTTGTGGAATTATCTAATCTGAAACCCTTTTTCTATCATCAAAATTAGTATCAAAGACGTACTGAGCCTGGGTGCGATGACTCATGCCTGTAATCCCAGAGCTCTGAGAGGCTGACTGGGGAGAATTACTTGAACCCAGGAGTTTAAGACCAGTCTGAGCAATATAGGGAGATTTTGTTGCTATAAAAAATTCTTAAAAATTAGCTGGGTTTCCTAGTGCACATTTGTTACCCCTGGTAGATGGGAAGCTGAGGTGGGAGGTTTGCTAGAGCCCAAGAAGTTGAGACTGCAGTGAGTGGTGATTATGCCACTGTCCTCCTGCCTGGACAACAGAGTGAGACCCCTCCCCAGCAAAAAAAAAAAAAAAAGACATTGAGTAGCTGCTATGTGTAAAGCTTTGATAATGACTCTGAAATGAGAAACTGACGTCTTACAACAGAGTTCCTCTCCATATACCTACCAACGACATGGCATTTATAACATGTGCTGGTGAGTATGAACGTCCATCTGGGATAGGAAGGACCTGCGTGGAAGCCTTATATTTTCCTGGGTGAAGTGGGCACAAAAATTATGCATTTGGGTTAACAGAGGGCTGGATAAAGTAAAGCCAAAACAGTTGCGGAGACTACTGACCTTGACCCATTATGGATGTGAGAGTGAGTGATCACAGAACATCCATAGGGCTTCCTTTACACAAGAAACTTCCTTAAAGAAAAAAAAAAATCAATATTTGTGGTTAACAAAAAATAACTTGCTTCTTTCTTTTCTAATACATCTATCATATGATTAATAATGGCAAACATTGCTGGAGCATTATGGGATATGCAAGCAGTATAAGACTCAATACCCTATCCCAACAAACTTGTCATCTAATTAGAGAACTATACAAATTATGGATTAAAAAACAACAAGTATAATACAGAAAAATGCATTAACAAATAATATCAACCAAAAAAAACAGGGCTACATAAGCTAAGAAATCAGGGAAACATGTACATCCCAAATCAACAGCAATTATGCGGCATCCCAGACCTGTTTTTTTCAGAACAAATGGGAATTAGGGGATAAAGGAAATCTTTTTCAGGTTGCAAGAGCCCCCTTGAGTAAAAAGAGAAAACAAGTCAGACAAGCTTAAGAATTCCCTCTGCTTCTCAATAGCCTCTTCTCTGCCCAATTTCCTGCAGTGACAGGTCACTCCTTGTCACTTTAAGCCCCAGCCCTTCACCATTAATCGTGCCTCTCAGTTTTTATTTATTTTTCATCTTAGGGGAAAGGAGGTGGGGAACAGATTCCTTTTCCAGCTGTTTCTTTCTTGTAGCACATTCTACAAACTCCAACCCTGTCCCACCTGCCTGAGAAACTACACAAAGGGGAGGAGGGTAGAAAGCAAAATAAAGGGGAGGAGAAAAGTGGCTAAAAACTTAATTTAATATACTCACTAAAGATGCTGAAAAATGCACTTACTTCAGAACCTCCACCACTGAATACTGTGAAGTAGCATTTAGCTCTAATAGGGTTTCTGCTTCATCAGCTACAATAATTATTTTCCTTAATTTGCCTTGGACATTCTGTATAACGATCTCCATGTTTGGGAGGGGGTGTTCTTGCTATAAGCGAAAACAAAATGCATGTGTGTGATTTGCTTCACCTCCTACATTTGGCATGCTTTCTTTTTCCCAGGCCTCAAGTGTGTCTTCACTCTCTCTCTGTCGTCAATATGAATTTCTGGACATTAAGACCATCCATCTCCACTCTCCTACCCCAGCCCTGCCCCCAATCTAATTGGCAATTTGCCACCTCTACCCTTTTCTTTAAAACTAGATCAGCTTTCCTGCAACTTGCAAGAATATCCTGTCCCCTGTAAGAAACCCCAGAGAGGCTGATCTTGAAAATGTGCAAATGTATTATTTAAAAAAATGATATTGAGATCAAATTATGATGTGTGTTTATATCTTTTTGATCTCTATTTTTGTCCTTTTTAACTATCCCCTTACCCTGTTTCTGCGAGTGGTAGCTACAGATTTTCAATCACACCCACCAGCAAAGCCAACCAGCAGGGAGGCTCTCAGCAGTGCCCTTTCAGAACCAGCCCAGCAGATGAAAGGCAGATGGAAAATTCCAGGGGTTCCGATCTGAGCATTTAAATGATCATTTAGCATAACACAAATCTGCGAGATATGTATTTTTAGTTTCCTATGCAGAGCAATAGAATGGAGACAATGCAAAAGACCCTGGTGAGTGTGTTGCAGGGAAAATATTTGAGAAGAACTACAGTCAGCAGAAAATGAATTTGGGGAGACCCTGGGAAGATCTCTGGACAGCAGAAATGTGATTTATAATAATCTTTTCCACTGTGGGCAACTCTGTCTTTACAAATTGCACTCACTACCACTGTTTTTTAGTTTTTTTTTTTCTTTCCTTTTCTTTTGAATTTTTTAAAAAAATTCTCATCTGGTACAGGAGTGATAGAAAAGCACATAGTTTTACATCCATTCTACAGATCTTAAATGATTCAGAGCCTTAGGAACAAATCGGAGACAATGCTAGAGCCACATCTCTGATGTCCAAGGAGGGTTCCCTTGCACTACTTTATACTCCAAACTATGCTAACATATTATCTAGAAAACAAGGCTATCACTTGAGAACAGGTTCATCACCTCAATATTTAGATGGTATTTAAAGATAAAAATGTTAAATATTTTAATAACTGTCAGCAATCTCTATGCTAGACAACAAATGCTTGCATATGCTATGATATATGATTTATAAGATTTAGAATTCTTCAAAGTGCTGTTTCCACATCCTAAGATGAATAAATAAGTAATAATACGATACATCAAAAGTCACTCAAATCTCTGTTGGCTTAACAGCAAGTCCAGTCCTGAGTAACTGTTTCCTGCCACACTGTCCAACCAATGATATTAATATGTTAAAACAGTTTTTTTTCTAGAGACTTGCTATAGGTTAGAATAGCTTTATACATGTGGAAAACATCAGGACATTTTAAACAGAGATGTTACCTATTCAATCCAGTCTTCATGTTTACAATAATAATACTGTGACTTCCAAAATAAAGTCAGATCTCACTGATGGGCTGTTTTTCTCACTGATGGAAATAGCAATGGGAATTTGAATCAGGTCCAATTATAGACTAGTTGAAGAAGTGCTTGTACTTAGCTTGCTTTCTCATATCATGGAATGTGCACTTTCTCTTTGCTGCATACTTTTCTATTATTGTTCACCTTTTTTTAAGAGATAGAGTCTCACCATGTTGCCCAGGCTAGAGTGCAGTGGCTATTCACACGCATAATCATAGTACACTGCAGCCTTGAACGCCTGGCCTCTAGCAATCCCTTCATCTCAGCTTCCCAAGTAGCTGGGATACAAGCGTGCAACACTGCGCTCAGCTTATTTTTCACTATTGTGTGGGCTGTATCTTCAGTTCCTGGATTATGAGAAACACTCCTAACAAGAGACCCATAGACGTATGAAGGTATTAATGAGTAAAAAGTATGTATTAAAGAGAGGGACAATTTCCAGCTGCTGTCTCTTATTTAAAAATCTTTCCATTTAAAAATCTTATTTAAAAATCTTTCTATTCTTTCCTCCAGCTTTCCTTTTGACCTTCTAGAGCTACTTTCACTCCTATGAAGTTCTCTGATTTGTAATATACAATTCCACTTGGCTATGCATTTTAGAAATACAAATAAGTAACATATACTGAGCATTTCTAGGTGGCAAGCATGCGGCCGAGTTCTTTACATATGTGATCTGATTTAATAGGCATATTAATCATATGAGGTAGGTGTTGTTACCCCTGTTTTTTGATAGTGATGATACTCATTTTCTTTTTACTTACCCACATGGATACCTAAGAGAGAACACATTCTCTGTATGGAAAGAGAATACATATCTTTCCATAAATTAATTTTGTCCATTTTCTTTATTTTAATAAATGACATGACCATCAAAAATACAGTTATTTTCTTGGATCCCTCTCTTTCTCTCATCCTCCACATCCAATCTGTCAGCAGTCCTCTTAACTCTATCTCCTAAATATATCCTAAACACTTGCACTTCCCTCCAGCTGCTTGTGTATTGTCCTGGTTCAATCCACCACCATTGCTTGTCTAGACATGTGCAGTAGTCTTCTTACTGGCATGCCTGCTTCTATTTCTGTCTCGCTATAATTGAAAACAGTGATCTTTTAAAAAATAAATCAAATTTAATGTCTTCACTATAAACTCTATAATGGCTTCCTATCACATTTAGAATAAAACGCAAACCCTCGTATCCTGCCCTTAATGATCTGGCCACGACCAATCTTTAGGCTTGATCATTCTCTACCTTGCTCTTTCTTTCCCAAAAAGAATGTTTCCTAAAGTCTTCAATTTCATCCCTGCCTTAGTATCTTCACACTTATTTTCTCTACTTGGAATGTTCTGCGGCATTTTACAGAGTACCTTTCATCATTCAAATCTCAGCTTTAAATGTAACCTTGAGATGCTTTTGCTTACCACCAAATTTAAAGTTTGCACCTAGCTATTCATAACACTTATCACTGTCTGATATTTCCCTTTCTTACTTTTTCATCTGCTTATTTATATTCAGTCTCCTCATAAGAACAGGGGTCATATTTATCTTATTTACTATCAGAACCAGCTACATAATTTCTAGAGTCTAGCAAAAACTGAAATTATGGGGTCCTATGTTGAACACATACTAAAAATGTCAAGACAATGACAGCAGAACATTAAGCCAAGTGCATGGCCTTCTAAACTTGGGGGACATGTGTAAACACCTAAGTCACAGGTTTATGAAGTCTGTTCATCATTGTACTCAAGCACATACTAGCTGCTTGAATACATTTTTTGAATACATTACGTATTCTTTTATTTGTTGAATTAATTAATTAATTAGGTTAAGGCAACTGAGCTAAAGATAACAAACTTGTTAAACACAAATAATAAAATGCAAATTGAGAATAGAAACCCTGGCAGTCTGATCTAGCATTTCCTCTCAGCCACTGTGCCACATTGCATCTCAAGTCAAATAAAATCTAGTCCCCCACTTCCCCAAAATATTCATTCTCTTCTTTCAGTAAAATCTAACATTATGCAGAAATAAAGAATGACAACAACTAGCTATAATTCTAAGGAAGTATGTGTTAAGCATTCTAACTAAGAAGGGTGTAAAAAAAAGTTATAGAAATTGAAATGTGAGTGAGGTGGGATGGTTAGAAGTTGCATTTGAGGTAGATTTGAAGGCTGATAGGATTCTGGTGCGTGGGCTATAAAGAGAGTTTATTATAAAAGACGATCCAATAGAGGAAGCATACAGAACGACAATGTGGTGAGAAGTTGAGCATGACTGAGGAAAGGCAACACGAAGGGGAAGAGGCAAGCATAAAACAGACATATCTGTCAGGTCCTGAATTTGATAACTATTAGATACTTAGGGGCTTCATTTTTTTTCAGCAGGAAATGAGAGCCAGGGCAGTGCCACTCTGAAAGCAGAACCTGAGGAAGATTAAATCTTGCTATATCAAACAGAGTGAGCAAGGAGAAGAAATCACAGGCCACGTACATGTGCCTAACTAGAGTGCTGACATCAGGGATTCTAAGGAAAGAAAGATCATGGAAATCACAGAGACAATGGAAACCTAAATGATTAACTGAGGACCGTGAAGTAGCAGCCATTTCAAGTGATAATTTTGAAGTCTTAAATCTCCAGCATACCTACTATGTGCTTACTGCTTTACATATGTTATGCTTAAATAACATATGTAAAATATATTTGTACATATATTTTACAGACCTGGGAGGAATATCTTATTTATTTTCAAATCACACCAAAGGAAAGGCAAGGCTCAGAGAAGCGAATTAATTTGCTGGATGCTACACAGTAAGCATAGTGGGTGGGATATGAACTTACAACTGTGTGAACTGAATGAACCCTGTCTGGGTAATTGAGGAAATTAAGAATGGAAACAAGGAAATGAGGACTTGGAGCTGGTTGAGAAATATGAGTACTTCATTTATTGCCTTAGAGCGGTCATACTTGTTTTATATGAGTATGCAATGTCCCTTTGTTGTGTTTAAATCTGGAAACTGTCTTTGCTTGTACTTTTACAGTAAATACCTCAGGACTAGTCACTTACTAAACATTCTATAAATTCTTTAAAAATATTATGCAAAGTTGCAACACATAGTTGGGAGTAGAAAAATACCTAGATTTCAGGAGAACTAGATCTCATTAATTTGGTCAAATTAAAAACCAATAACCATTATGAAATAAGAAAAAAAGGCATTTTAGTAGATTAAGGATTAACAATAAATAATTATTCTTCCCTACCTGTTTTCTGATCTCCTGGGGTTGAGGGTTGATGAAAAAATAAACCAACACTAGCAGCATTTACTGAGGTAACACTCTCCTCAGTGAATATTTTACTCAACTACCTGCCATGAACACACCCTGATCTTTAGAATGGATTTTTAGCAATGCTCATTAGACTAGTACATCAACTCACTCCCTCCCCCATATCTCATCAGAAGCAGTTACAATTTATTCAAAAGCTACTTGTTTTAGAGTAACTCATCATCCTTTCAGAATCTGAAGTATGTCTCCCCTTGATAACCATATGACCATTTTATTTAATTTTTTAAAAATTGAATTAAATATTGTTTTCCTCCCTCGAGAGAAAATACACTTCACAAGTGAAGAAGTCCCATCCAAAGAAGTTGTAAGCCCTATATCCTGTCAAGAAGCTCATTTGCATACATCCTCTTCTAGTCTATTGACACATAAAACTGAGTTTATATTTATCTTCCACTTAAACATTCCTTATTATATATCAACAGCACAGAGGGGTAGATGAGAACCATTTTCTGTTTTTTATCTAATGAGACCAATTTGGGAACTCAGAAGGGAGTGAAAATCAGGCACAATGAGTTCACATGCTGGTGATAACCAATCAAAGCTTGGCGTAGAATCAATTTATTAATAACACAATTTTGAATACCTTCCACATACAGAGCCATGGGCTAGATGCCATGGAGGGAGAGAACGTAATTTTGAAGGAAGATTCTGAAATTCAAGATGACCACTGTCTATTTGGGATGGTGTCATAACCATTAGAAAAAGTAATTATTCATTATAAGATAAATGCAAATTTCATGTCAAAAATATTTTAACTATTTGTATACTCAGACCACAAAGCTAATTCCACAGTGTGTCATTTAAATGTGAGGGAAAAAATCCTGGGGCACTGTAAAATTGTATAACACGTAGAGAAGGCAATTTAGCATTACATGTCATATATACAAAGACATTTACTCTTTGGCTTTGAAATTACTTCTCAAGGTATTTATCCTACAGATATATAGGCACACAGGCAAGAATGATTCTTAAGCAAAACAAGTCCATGTACAGATATTTTATATTTGGCACAAATATGTACATATATACATATACACAAAAATACATACATATATACACACAAACTATATTATGGCACATTCATCTGATGAATTTTTGTAGCTATTTAAAATAATGGGGTAGCTTTTTATGAATGGATTTAAAAAGATGTTCAATATATATTAGTTAATAAATCAAAAAGCAAAGTATAGAACAAAGACGACGGTATAATATATAGTTTCCTTATAAAATGTATCAGAGATGTCACATATAAATATGAGCTAGTGCAATAACTTTCAGAAGATATATATGTGTGTGTATATATGTGTGTGTATATATATATGTTATAGCTAAATAACTTTCAGGAGCTATATACTCATGAGATATATATGTGTGCGCACACACACACATATACATCTCCTGAAAGTTATTTTACTAGCCATTGTCTATTTGAGAAGGTGCCACAGACATTAGAAAATGTAATGATTCATTAAAAGAGAAATGCGAATATCTCTTGTAATAATTACACACACACATATATATACACGCACACACACCTCTTTCTCTTTTTTACACACACACACTCCATGTATATGCCTAAAACACATTGTAAACTGAGTTTGCCTCTGGGAAGCAGAACAAAGATTAGAGGCAGGGAAGCAACAGAAACTTTAACTGTATATATTTTTGCATATTTATCATTTTGTTTTGTGGCCTTATGTGCACATATATTGCCTATTCTAAAATCAATCCAATATGGCAAATTAGTAATATAAAACACAACATGATGACGAGAATTGGTTGAGTATAACAGACTCTCTACTGCTGGAAGTCAGTGAAATGTAGGTGTACTTCAAGGCGATACACTGAGATCTTACTGGAGGAAGAAGCCTACTTGGGGATTGAAGTTGGAGTAGTGGTTCAGTGTGGTGTGAGGGTAAGTAAGTGTACCCCCATCTCCAGAAAATGAATGAGCTTCCAGTTCCTACCAAATTCACTTTCTAGACTGGTGGTCTCTCCTCAAGGTCACTCTGAATGACCTGTAAAAGGAAAACACAAAGACACCCAGCAAATTCTGACAGTGCTCAGGGCTGACTGGGTGACCAGTTGAGGGAGGTTGGGACACCTTGAACTGGACTCTGTAGGGTGCTGGTTCTGGCCTAGGGCAGGAGAGTCCAGCACAGTTATTTAAATAAGATTCTTCAGGAATAAAATCTGAGCATCTTGAATTACAATCTATTTACAGTTAAGCAAATTTGCCCCTTCTAGAGGCTGCTTCTCTCTCAAAAGCCTCTCAAGTTGAACAAAATAGATCGGTGAAGGTGATGGATTGTAGTTTTCTGTTGCCTGAAGCTCTTCATCCTACAGCTGATCAATTCTCTCACTTCCACCCTCAGACTCTTTGGGGCTTCGTAATCTAAAGTCTGGCCATCAACTCTGTAGCTTTATCTGGCACAGTAGTTTATATCCTTATTATAGGAGAAAGGACATTCAAATTAGAACGTACAATTATTCTTGTTGAGAACCATCTCTCATCCCATATTACTTACTCACATCTATCTATGCTGTAGAAATTGGGGGTGAATCAGGATCCAAACTAAGCAATCCACCTGGCTTTGGGACACTGTTCTGTCTCTTCAGTTAGACTTAGAAGAAACTTCTTTCATAAAAGATGAAGATTTTAATAATCCTGAATTACTCTTCCTCCTTTTTTAGGACTAGGGCATAATTATTATTTCCTGGATGAGAGTAACACTAAGCAATAAATCTACGTACATTTAACTGATAACTTTTCAAAGATATGTGTCGTCTTGTGTGAAAGACAAAATGCACTGGACAATCAGGTTTTTGAATATGGAGAATGGTCACTAAGGAAAAACAGTTCAAGGAAGAGAAAGAGGGCCTGCGTTGTTACAGAGGCAGATAGGTGAAGAAGTGGTTCATCAGTCTTACTGGAGTTATGTGGAAGAAGGGAGATGGGCCATATCTCAAAATACGTGAGAATTGTTCTTTGTAGTTAGTTGAACACAAAAGAATAGGGAGCACAGGCTCAGGTAAAGTTTGAAATTGTAGTTTGCTTCCATCTTCAAGCAAACTTCAGCCACACAATTTTCTCAACTCCTCCAGCTCCAAATGTAGCCTTTTAACCTTTGTTTCCTTGGTTGCCAACCCCAGTTCTCCATCAGCTTTTCTCATTATGACCTGTCTATACAAGTAAGATGTTCCTGATCTAATTCTTCCCTGTATTCCTGCCTATATCATCCAACTCATTCTTAGTTCTGATTCACTGATATCTTCTTTAATGTCCCTAATAACTTTTCTTGTCACCAAGGAACCATTTTTACTACTTAAACAACTTGAAAGTCTGTCACCTAAATGTCCTTTAATGACCAATGTCACTGAGCCTTGCTTGTCTATTTCTATGGTGAAAGAACTTCTTCAACCCTGGAAAAATACTGGCTGGACTTCTTTTTCATGGGATCTGTCCTGAGATGAGAAAAACAATAACAAAATATGATCAGTTATACATGAAAATTGAAAGCTTAACTATCTTCAAAATTTACAAAAGACAGATCAGGAGGAAATGAACAGGGAGGAAAACGGGAGAGATGTAAGTGATCTAGGTTGAGCAATAACTGTTGACAGGAAAGGGGTTATTATTAAATACTAGGACAGGTTATTAAGGATGGTTATGAAAAATGCAGAAATGTCCAGGCTACAGGAATTCATCCTGTTAAGCAAGCACAATGTATACTGATATTTCTTTAATAAAATATGTACAAGACAGGAATATATTTGTTATCCAGAACCTTAACCATCCAGTCACATGATCTTACTTTCCAATTGCATCAACATATCCCTAGATGCAACCCCTGGACTGCTTAGAACCGGAGGAAATTAAATTATGAATAGAACTCTAGTCATAGCTCTAAGACTTTAATTTTCTTCTTCTTTCTTTTTTGCTTTTTACTTTTAAAAATATTTTAGGGATATATTTAAACGTTGTTAGTCTGCTACAGAAGAAGTTCAATATTACTGTTGTTGTAATTAACCGGAACATGTTTTCATTCATTTTTTTAAAGTAAATTCAGTGCTAACTCAAGGTATCTGCAAAACACCATGCTAACCTCTAAATGTGCCTCTGTTGCCAAAGGTCTTACACATGTCCTGCACACATGTGTTTCTGAACATTTATATTCTTATGCAAATAAAATGTATCTACAAGGATGCATATATCTACATCCACAACTAATTACACTCCTAAGTACTCGTCATTGTCTTCTATTTATGCATAATTAAATCCCCTTGCTCCTTATCTGCTTCTGTAAGCTTTAACATAGAGATACAGGAAGAAAAAAAAATGAATGACACCCCACCCTCACCACACACAACCCACAAACCTGCTGGTTTTAAAGGAAAATCCCTCATTTGCTCCAGTTGTCTATGCCAAGCTTTCTGCAGTGAAACACCCCTACAGTGTGTTCCAATGGGTTCTCATTTGGGGAAAGAGAATGTTACAGAGGGGCAATGACATTTCTTATGTCTGTTCCTGAACCATTTTAAAGGGAGTAAAATGTGCAGGAAAATGTTCAACTGATTTTATGGCAAAGCATCACGGTGCTGTTATCAGCTTCCTTGCGGGAAATGGTAATGTGTATTCATATAAACACAATGGGGTTGAACATCACCTCATATTCATTCGGATGCCTCCCAGCACCCAGGCAACTCAAACAAAAATGTCTATTTGCTCCCCATACCAGTTTTCAGCAACCAAGCTTTCCAAACCCTACAGGCCCTGCTGCTGCCCAGCAGCCCAATGAGCAATTGAGTCTTTCCTCTGCAAGCACATCCTCACTCCCACCATTGACAAGTATCTACCAGACATTTGTTCAATTTTCATTTCTATTTAGAATGTGGGCCTAAAGATGATTGTAAATATGGGCAGCCTTCTTCAAGGTAGTTTTTGTCGTTTGTTTTACCCCATAAACACATAAGAGCAAGTCATTTGTTTTTAAACCAAAATACCAGAGAAAGCAAAACAAATAGAAAACTAAAACAAAGTAAAAAATACCAACTAAGAAGCAAGCACTATAACACAAGCACAATGTCAAGAACAGAAAACAGACTCAGATGTCTGGTTAGAAGTCTCATTTGGAAATGTAGTGATTTTATGGGGAGATCAAAACACAACCAACCAAAAAATCCTTCAAAAACCTATCACTGGGCTAAATATTCGGCTGTGGATATATGAAGTCAGCTGTCTATGGTGAGCCTGTTGTCAGTCTGTAATTCTGACTACTGAAAGGCTAGTTCTGGCTGTCCAGCTAGCAAGTCAATCTGAGCAATAAATACTAACTGAATGTAAAGACTAATGTTGACCATTGTGACTTTTCCTGAACAAAATGCCATGGTTCACAAAATGGAAATAGCTATATCTGACCTAACTTCTACTGGGAATTTTGGAGAAATTAGTAGAAGATGGAAAGAAAATTCAGGAAGGATCCATAACCAAATAAGCATCTAAGATAGGCGTTGGAGCATAAGAGTTTGATATATTGAGGAGGAGGGTAAACTATGTTCAGAGAGAAAGAGTCAAGAAATATCTTAGCATATTCAGAGAAATATCAATCTATCATTATTTAAAAGGTAGGCACACAAGAATAAAAGGGCAAGGGAAAGAAAAGTGGGAATAACATTATATAGTTTGAGGATATTGAATAGCATAGAAAGTAAAAGTTTAGATTATATCCTTGATGACAAGAAACCACTGAATGAATCTATTTCAGTATTTTGCTTCTCATTCCAAGAAGGGTATTTCTCAGGTTGTATCTCTACCAAAGTCATACTTAGGAAGAAATGGAATTCTCACTGGCAAAGTCATGGCCTAAATATCCCTGATCTTTTCACTTTCTTTAAAAGGTGAAAATTAAGTTAATTTTTACATCAAGTGAAGTCATGCAGGAAGAAATCTCAGCCAAGATGATTTAAAAATTATATGGGAAGAAGGGGAGAACAATTTCCCTTCATGCTGGTGTAATGAGGCTGGTGATTAGGGGCAGATTTTATGAACACAAGCTCCAGATCTTTAGGATTACTCTGGTTAACCAGTTGATGGCCTCTGAAGTTAGCACCCAGGTGTTGCAGGACTTTTCCTTAGTTTAGCTAAAAATGGGGTTCTTGTTCGTCCCACAGCCACAAAAATGTAGGCTCACAGACCATGTAAAGGGTGAGTAAAGCACCTGAGAAATGGGGAAACAGGGATCCCTCACAAGGCCAGAGTCCCCTGCTACAGCACTTCCTGCCCATCATTTGAATCCCAGGTTCCACACAGGAAGAGAAGGGGCCAGGCTCCTCCCTGCTGCAAATGTAGTGAACTTCCTGAGGCTCCACCTCAGTGGGCAGGCTGGTTGGAGTTTCCTCCAGGGACTCTCATTCCCCCTCTAAAGAAGTTCATCTAACTGCCATTAGATTAAGGATAAGGATGAACACTAATTTTAACTGCTCCCTGCTGACAGGGGGCACTGTTTTGGGGAAATGGCAGTCAGAGTTCCCTTAGAGGCCTATCTACCGGTTCCCAGAAGAAGGGGCTCCATTGCATGACTGTTTGGAGTTTGATGGCCTGAAGGCAAGAAGAGACAAACCAGGTTATTAGAAAACAAGTATTAAAATGAAACACGGGGAAGGATAAGGACAGCTCAAAGATCCCGAGGCCTTTTACCAGTTTGCACAGGGAGAGGGAGGCCAAAAGTCTGACTGTTTTAAAAAAAAAAAAAACTTTTATTCTTTTGCCGGCTTGGGCTTTTGGGTTCCCTTCCCCTGGGCCCCATCTTAAGCCAACAAGTTTAAGGTTTGGGAAACTAACTCTTTTCAGTTTGGAAGATGCATCTGAAAACAGCATAGTACAGAGACACAGTTACCTATCAGGGAAGAGGGGACCGAGGAGAAAGGAATAAAAAGAAGGCATTTTTTCAAAGAAGCCTCAGGGTTTCACGATGCATTCTAAAGAGGTACAGACTGAAAATGAATGGCTACATGTCTAGAAAGAGGGGAGCAGGTACCCCTGGTTGCCTTGTCTTTATAACAGATATCCAGAGGTAAGTGAGAGAGAGAGAGAAGAGCATCCTCTTTCCCTCTTCCATCCTCGCATCCCCAAGTTCCAGTGATCTTGGCAGGTGCTGCCATGAACGTCAAAGCAGCTCGCACCCAAGAAGCAAGGGGGTGAAGAGGGTGGGAATCATATGCTCCTTCCTACATACTCCCTATCTTCCCTGCTGTCAGTAGCCTTGGATCCCTTAGACCTCATTTATGCTGTGGATACTAACGTGGCCTTTATCCATGAAACACAAAGCTTGGGGTTGGCTTAATGAGCAGGAATCAGCCACATTCACCTGTGCTGTGCCTTTTAACCTCTGTTGTCATTTGCCTCTGGATCCCTCAAATCCAGTATATTTTCCTAGGACTTCGAGCCAAAGCTTGGAATTGAGTCTGGAACAAAAAATGTATCTCGAGGGATTGCATGGACTGCTTATCATAAGCCAAACGCTAAGGTGAAATTGAAACTGAGTCCTCCACCAACAAAGAGAAAATGATGTCATGTGACACACCCAGCTAACTGGTAGCTATAGTTCTGCTTGCTAGGATTTGGGTGCATGGTGCTTGGCTTTGGTTACCTCCCTTGGTTTTACTTTCCCAAATGGAAACCTCTGGGTATTGGGGACCCTATTTATTCCATTACCTGGTAGGATTTGCAGGGTAACTGCTCAGAACTAAAATATTAATCTGGATTTCTACATTAACCATCCCTCTTGTTCTTTTTGAGCTGCAACCAGAGATTGCTGGTTGGTTCACACGAACAAGCAGGGTTAGTCTAAAAATGTAGGCAAAAACTTAAAAACAATTAATGAGTTTAGAAATTAATGACAAATATAAGTTTTGAAATATGATTCCTCTCTCTCCATTCCTCATGTTTTCTTTAAAAAATAAATCATCATAGGACTGAGTTGTTTAAATAGACTTTAGTTTTATATTTGGCCTCATTATTTGCATAAAGTACAGCAAGAATAATTATTTCTACATAGGGCTTTTGGATTGGCTTTGATGGAATTCTCTTAATTCTCTTCCACAAGGAATCTCAGTAAGACTTTTTAAAGCCAAGCCCTACCATGAGTTTGTATCCTCAAATACCTGTGAGTTGGATGATCCTCTCTTCTTAAGGTCCCAAGATAAACTGGAAGCTCCTAGATCTGTTAGAAAGTGACATTCTTTACTGACCACACGTCAGGAACCCTGTACAGGGACTGCACAGACAAGGGTAGCAGGCCAGTTTCCCCACTGGGCTTCTATCAGTGCTGTAAGCTGATATTGACTCCTTAAAGGGAAGCATGCCTTCCCATCAAAGCGTCAGTAAAATAACCAATTCTTCCATTCGCATTCTGTTGCAAAAGGAAATGGATTCTTATTGCACTGATGCAAACAACTATATTGCCGTAAGTTAAGCGTATGCACAGATAGTTTCCAAATTCTAGAGGACCCAGGCAGAGAGAAACAAACACACTCCCAATCTTGATCATAGGGGCACACCTTGCTTAGTTATTAAAGGCCATAAATAGTTCACATAAGTTCCCTTGACTATGAAAAATAAAACATGGATCAGCAATATTCTAATCAAACATCAAAAAGTTTTCTTTAGCTTTCTGAGTTCAGTCCATTTAGCTAACTGTTGTTCTGCCTGATATTCATGAACATTTCAGCTCTTCATGAGTCCTGTACATTTTCCTTTATTCCAATGTTACAATTTCCAAAGTTATCAGAAGCTTGTATTTGAGAGCACCTGTTACAGTCCTATAGCTTATTATAAACCATCTTTTGAAAAGAATTAAAATAAGACAACAATTGTTGTGAATAACATGTCCAGAGTAGTTCCACTTAGAAACACAATTGACAAAAAGTTTGATTATCTCTGAGGTTTATAATAACTTAACATAAAAACCTTAATTAATCATAATTAATCATAACCTTAATTAAGCATATATGCAGATATTCAAAGTTTAGAAATCCCATACAATTTTGAAACATATATTAGCATTATTCACCAAGACATAACCTAAGAAAAATTGAGCATCATTTTGGCAATCCCTTGTAGCTAAACATGTCAAATAATCCTATTTACCTCTCTTTTCTGGACACTTCAGGGATGCTCTGAAGTATTCAAAAAGCCAAGTACCAGGGAAGATAATTTTGAAACTGAAGTTTGATTCTGGGAAGGCTGTTAAATGTTCGAGGTTTCAAACACTTGATATCACAAAATAGAATTCAAGATTACCATAAGTTACTATTTTGCCAAAATGATGATGCAGAAATTTTAAGGAAGAAAAAACCTCTTATAAACCTTTGCAAATATTGCCAAATAACAGATTAATGCCTTAGGAAAACCTTTTTGTGCTTTTATTTCAACGCTCAATTTACAGAAAACCATATAATACCCTGTTTTTTAATTTAGTCAACATGTTCACACAGAGAACCTCTTCTAAAAGTTCAATTTCCACAATTCTTCCACCACTTCTTTGAACCTTCAGCTTTCCTAATTTAATGCAAAACAATTCTTTAACCCTAGGCAGAAGTTTACATTTCCAGGTCTTCATATAATCTTTTACTAAAAAACACATTTTACTGTTTTTACACACCTTGTATGTAAATCCATTTCTAGTAGCCTAGCAATTTTTAACTTTAAGGTAAAACTTGGTAAGTTGCTTTAATTGTGTGATAACTACAGCCAAGATTTGCCTTCTTAGTTAAGGGTGTGGTTAATTCCATCTGTTCCCAGGCCTTACCAATTGTGAAGCCAGCAAGCCAAATAGTTCTCAAAACCCAAAAAGCAGTTTGTAACCTCAAAACACTTAGCAAACCTTGCATCTGACCTGCATTTTACTAATAGTCTTTAGGGCTGTTTTTATTTCTAAAAGATTAAAGTCACGTGAGCTGAAAGGTACCACCTTAGGAAATACTGATCAAAGCACTTGTCTTTCTTTAGTTCAACTTAATCAGAGCTCTTCTTATAGACATCACACACAGTACACACACAGGCAGAAGAACACCCAGTTGCTCGGTGGGGCCCTTTAAGAGACAGGTCTAGGAAAACATGCAGATATCAAACCAGAGAGGGCTCATCCCCTGTGGCAGGGTTGCCAAACAAAGCTTTGCCAAGTGGTTACCGGCCAAGGGCCCCAGGATATAAAGCAAGATGGAGGCTTGATTTCATAACCAAATCTTGGCAGAAAATATAAACAGTGATAGTTGGGTGTTTGGGGGTGGGGGCTGGCCTAGCAAAACATCTTCCACAATTAAAAAAAAAAAAAAAAAACTTGAAAGTTCACTTGCTGATGGGGTTGAGAAAGGGAAAGAAAAGAGACAGTTTAAAAATGCCTGGGGTAGAAACTCTTACTCTTATGCAAGTGGTTTCTCCACCAGGGAGAAAAGTTTGATTACTGGTGGATAGAGCTGAATCTCTTGGCGGGGAAGGGGAAGCTCCAGCTGTTCATGGCGGAAAATGACAGCCAGCTGCCTCGGGAGCCTTGAGCCATGCTTCCCATCCCGGCAGAGGGTGGCGGGTGGAGGGGAGCCACTGCTCACCCGCTGGTCCCAAAAAAAGGAAGGAAAAGGTCAAGCAACAGTGAGAGGTTTTGAGTCTCCATTTCACTCACCGCTTCTGGTGCCCCGACAATGCGCGCCAAAAGATGTTGCAGGACTTTTTCTTAGTTCAGCTAAAGACAAGGTTCTTGTCTATCCCACAGCCATGAAAATTTAGGCTCGCAGATGATTTAAAGGGTAAGTAAAGTAGGGTTTATTGGGTGAAAGGGAAATAAAAGGTGGGGGACATAGGTATCCCTCACAAGGCCAGAGCCGCCAGCTAGAGCGCTTCCCGCCTGCCTTTGGAATCCCAAGTTCCACACAGGAAGGGGAGGGGCCAGGCTCCTCAGTGCTGCAAAGGTGGTAAACTTCCTGAGGCTTAACCCCAGTGCAGAGGCTGGTTAGAATTTCTCCAGGGACCTTCTGTCATTTGGCTGTCTCAAAGGGATCTCTTTCTAATTGACAAATTAAGACAGCAACTTTGCATATAGCCCAGATGTCTACATTAAGAAAAAAAGTAGGCCGGACGCGGTGGCTCAAGCCTGTAATCCCAGCACTTTGGGAGGCCGAGACGGGCGGATCACGAGGTCAGGAGATCGAGACCATCCTGGCGAACACGGTGAAACCCCATCTCTACTAAAAAAATACAAAAAACTAGCCGGGCGAGGTGGCGGGCGCCTGTAGTCCCAGCTAGTCAGGAGGCTGAGGCAGGAGAATGGCTTGAACCCGGGAGGCAGAGCTTGCAGCAGTGAGCTGAGATCCCGCCACTGCACTCCAGCCTGGGCGACAGAGTAAGACTCCGTCTCAAAAAAAAAAAAAAAGAAAAAAGAAAAAAAGTAGATTATTTGGTCTATTGTCAAATGTAATCTCATTTTCCTAAATAATAACATGGTGACCCTCCTGAATTAAAAAAGAAAAGACCTAAAGTATTACATAAAAACTTTAAAACTTTGTTTTCCTCCAAATGAAGTGAAAATTAGACACCAGGGAAGTAATTGAGTTTCAAACCTGATTGTAACTCTGAATATTTCAGCTTTGTCTAATATATGCCTAAGGCATAAGAGCAAGAAATGAAACAAGGCTGATTCAAGGTGGAGTGTCAACTTGACCACTAAAAGTGCACCACTCCATAAAAGTAGGAACCCAAAGAGGTCCACTAATTAACAAAAGAAGATTCTGAGAAAACGTGCCTGACTAGAACTTGGCATTGGTTAGAAGGAAATATATAGAAATGTTTTACATATGTACCACATGTATGGCATGTATGTGTCATATAAGACATATGGGTCATCTGTGAAATATTGTATAAGACAAAAATGACATATGTCACACATGACACATATATGTCACATATGATACAAATAAGCCACAATGACATATAGATGTATGTGTCATTACATATTTGTTATATGTCACTTGTGACATGCATTAGTCATACAAGACGTGACAAGTATGTCATTTTTCATATGCGAAATACGAAAACTCAAATATGGATCTTATGTGACATATATAAGACAGGAGTCATGTGACATAGGTGTGAAATATGACATGTGGTATGCATGTGATGTGTCACACAAGTGTCATATAGGTCTTACATGACAAATGTGTGTCATTTGTGTCATGTGTTATAGACAAAATGTGTCACATAGAACAAGCATGTCATATGTGACATACATGTCGTGTATCATACACATGACATGTATGTGTCATGTGACATATGTTGAATATGGTATGTCGTAAGATGTTTATGTAAAAATGTATGTGCCATGTGTGACGTGTATATGAAGTGTCATGTGTCATTACGTGTCAAAGGAGGCATGTGTTACATGTTTCATATATCCCTGTCATCTGTGTCACATGTGACACACATGAGGCATATACGTGTTACATGAGTCTTACGTAACATACACGTCATATGAATTATGTGTCAATGCGATATGCCATGTATCTTATAATGTATGTGTGTCACATGTAACATGTACATGGCATCCATGTGCCATCTGTGACGAGTATACAATATGCATGTGTTGTACGTGTATCCGCCATACATGTGTCATATATGATGTGTTACATGTAGGTGTTCTGTAAGCCACAGTTGTCATAGGTGACGTGTGTTACATGTAGGTGTTATGTATGTCATAGGTGTTATATATCACATATATGTACCATACATCTGTGGTGTTTGTCATGTGTGACGTGTTTCATGGGCATGCATGTCATGTGTGACGTGACATGCATGTGTCATGCATGTGTAATGTGTAACGTGCAAGGGACATGTGTGTCACTTGTGTCCCACGTGATCATGTGCAACATTTGTCATGCATGTGACAGGCATCTGTGACTTTTTCATATATATGTGGCATCTATGTATCATGTGTCATGCATGTGTCACACGTCATGTGTGACATGCATAGTCAACATGTGTTATGTGACATGTACGTCAAACCAATGTTATATATGACGTGTTTCATTTATGTTGTATGTGGTGTGTCATATGTCATATTAAACAGGAATACAGGGCGTTTGTTCCATATGTGTTATTGGTAACATGCATGTGTCATGTCATATATGTCAAGCATTCATATGTGACATGTGTTATATGTGACATGAATTGGTCATGTGTGACGTGTATGTGACAAGTGTGTCACGTGTCTTTTGTGATACGTGTTTCTTACGTCCTGACATGGATATGATGAATGTTTCACATGTGTCATGCAGGTGACGTGTGTTGCGTGTGTGACACATCTGTGACATGATTCATGTGTAATATGGGCATATATTTGTTCTGTTTCATCATATGTGCTATGTGACATTTTGTGTCATACATGTTTGTCATGTCTTTTGTGACATGTATTTGTCATAAATTAGTAATGTGTTATGTGTGACATGTACGTGCAATTTGTCATCTGACAAGTGTGTGACATGCAAGTGTCATATAACATGTGACATGTGAAACGTGTCATGTAAGTACCATATATGCCTTATAACATGCATCATATATGTGACATGCATGAGTCACGTTTTTCATATGCAACATGTGTCATATGCGATGTGTTATGTTTCACATGTGACATATTGCATGAGTCACGTTTTTCATATGCAATATGTGTCATATGCGATGTGTTATGTTTCACATGTGACATATGTGTGATGTGTGACATGTCATGTCATATGACTGAATTGTACATTTCGTGTGTGTTATGGAATAGTCGTGTGTCTTATATGACTCACGTGTCATGTGTATCTTTTGTGACATATATGTAACATGTGCCATGGGTGCCCTATTAATGTCATTTATCACATATGTGAAGTGTATGTGCCATATATGTGCCATGTGTAACACGTGACATGCATGTGCCATATATGTCACGTGTGTTCCACATATGTCGTGTGTCATGTGTGACAAGCAAGTGATGTGTATGTGTCCTGTGTCATACAACATTCATGAGTCATGTGTGACATATACGTGACATGTATGTCATTCGTGTGCCACATGCATCATATGTGCCATGCATCATGGGCGTGTG
Source organism: Colobus angolensis palliatus (assembly GCF_000951035.1). Classification (NCBI taxonomy): domain Eukaryota; kingdom Metazoa; phylum Chordata; class Mammalia; order Primates; family Cercopithecidae; genus Colobus; species Colobus angolensis. Next base: position 1,967,991 of record NW_012116733.1, read on the forward strand.
TCATGTATGTGTCTATGTCCTGTGGCATGCATGTCACGTCTCACATACATGTTTTCATACTTGACATATATGTGATATGTGTCACGGGCACCCTATAAACGTTATGTATGATATACATGACACGCATTTGCCTTATTTGTCACATGTATGGCACATGTGGCATGTATTGCCACATGTGTTTTTTGTGGCACGTATATATTATGTGTGCGTCACTTTTTTGTATGTGACATGAATGCATCACGTTTCAGGTGACAAGCGTGTTATGTATGTGTCATATGTGTCATGGTTGACATGTATGTATGTGTGACGTGTCTATCGTGTGTATGCCTGTCATGAGTTTTGTATGACATAATATGGCACATATTTTACATACGTATGGCATGTATGTGTCATATATGACAGGCAACAAATGTCATGTGTTTTTCATTGTTTTGTGTGGCATGTTTGTGTCATATGTGCATCATATGTGACATATATGTAACATGCGATGTACATATGATATGTAGGGTGTGTCGTGTGACATATATGATATATGTATATATGTGTCATTTATGATATATGTCATATATACACACAAATATACATGTGTGTGGTTTTTTTTTGAGAATAATCAAAATCCAGCTATTATAGATGTTACTTTTTTGGTTTTATTTTATTTTTCTTCTGTGGTCTGTAAAACCTCAGGTAGAGTATTTAATTTTAAATCTTTTTTAGCTAATAGTACCTGCACAATACACCCCCTCTCTAATGACTATAAGAATTGTAAAGACATATATGACATAATACTACCTCTATTGATGTAATTCATCAATAACATAATGCTATGTTATTAAATGCCCACGATTTTCCACTTATAATGTTTCAAGGAAAATAAGCAGTTTATAGTACAAAAAATACATATATATATTTACACATATACATATACATCAAAGCACTATGGGTTAAAAATAGCATAAATGACCGATAGAATCAAATATTTCAGTTATTATAATTATCAGACAAAAATAGAAAATAATTGTGTTTAATATATTTAAATAAAAAGGTGTTTGAAAATAAGAACAAGAATCTAAAGTTTATATATGATTATATATATAGTTAGAAAGATTTAAAGTAAATGAAACTTAGAGAAATAAACGAAATATTTCAAAACAAATTTCAATAGATGCATTAAGAAGAAGATTAGACACTACTAAAGGGAAAATTGGAAACATGGAAAATTAATCTAAAGAAACAAACTAATTTGTTTTCTATTTCTGTAATACAGCTCAGAAAATGAGAGATAATAAAGATAAGAGAGTCAAGATTCACGGAGGATAGAATGAGAAAAGTCTAATATAAGTGTAATCAGAGTTCTATGGAGAACACAGAACATTCTATTCTCACAATAGAATGAGAAAGAAACCATAAGAAAGTATACCAAATTTTTTGAAAGAGAAAAATCCTTAGATAAGGGAAGCCTCCCCCCCCAATCCCAAGCAATATAAACATTTAAATGCCTTCTGGGGTTTATACCAACATCTTTACATTCAGTTAACTTTAATGACATACACAAACACTAAAAGTTGTAAAATCTCCAGCTTTTTTACCTAAAATAAATCGTTTGAATTTAACCTCTTCCAATGCTAAAAGAAGTTAACAAAAAGTAAAATCTGTAACAGCTTTCAGATAATGAAAAGAGCTTACATTTTCAGAGTCCAGAAACCCAAAAGGTACATAACAAAATTAAAGGTCCATGAAATACTTAGAATATATTAAAAGAAGAAAAAAGTCCTTTTTAAACAGATTTCCTCCCACCCTTGGAAAAAGCATCTTTTCTATTGTCAATGGCCTGTTTGTTCTCTTCTTTCTACTTTGCTTTGCTGGCCAGAATGGAACTGATAGGTTGTTGTCCTAAGCAGTTTTACAGAATTGATCAGGCAAGACTAATATAGACTTTGATCCCTAATCATTCATCATCATGTACAATTAAAATAAGAAAAGAACAAAGCTTGGTACATACATTCTCTGGGTACCATGCAAGCAAGCACTTAATGATGGAAGCCAGAGAGTTATTTCACTTATCACAGAGGCTAAAGTACTCTTCAAAATCAAGTCTAGATATGAGTGTTATATTCATTACTCCAGCAAATCTTAGTGTTCTTAAGGTAATTAGACACCTGTTATAGAGAAGCTATTAATGACCAAATAACTTTTCTTTGTTGTAGAAATGAGGAGGAAGACAGAAATATAATAATTAATTGGAATGTGATTTTTAAAAATAAAGTCATTTCATAATATATATTTTTGGGACTAAAAATAGAATAAAGTCTATATCCTAACTAATTTGACTCAGCACCTTTCACTATAAAATATGCTTAGGATTTAGCAGCGTATACATTAAATGAGTTTTGATGTATTATTATGTATTTATCTTCCTTTAATTCTGTATCTTGAGCTTCCCATCACCAACTCCATCACATTCTCCTTGCTTTTTTTGCAGACCACACTGACACATTTTTCTGAACTCTGACTGTGCACCTTTTCTGTGCTATTTATTTTGTTGCTTACATTATGCCTTATTTGTATTCTCTGTCAATTTTGAGTATATTTCACACATGAAATCAGCTTAAAATACTTTGAGGCCAGACATTGTGAATACCACTTTTGACATTCTACAGTGCCCAGGAAGGAGCTGTACCCAAGTAAGTACTCAATGCATTTCTGTTTCAAACTGAAATCATTAACAAATAAGTTTTAGTTTATTTGTACAATGAATGGATGGTGTAATACCAGATCCAGTTTTATAAATACGTCGTGTTCCCTAAACAGAAAAGTTACTAACTACTAAATGTTTTGCTTAGGATAATGGTGCCCTTATGTGTAAAAAGTCATTTCTAAAAATTTCACGGTAAATAAATATATGAATTAAGCGGTATCATTAGTGACATACATGGAGAAAATAAAAACAGTCTATTTTAAAATCAATAGAAACTTTAAAAGGACATTTTAAAATTAAAGTTAGTAGCAACAAGTGTTTGTTTTTAGTTTCACGTTTCACAAACATAACCTAGTATTACCCAGTGTTGTCCAAGGTTAAAGTAAGTGAGAGAGAAAAATCAATTATTTGGTTAATCAAATGTTTGATTATATCAGTATAAAGTCACTAACTTACTGAATTAAATTTTCTCTGAAGTTTTGTAATAGGAAGGTGGGGAATACTAGCAGAAGACTGACCAATTCTTTCAAGTCTAATAAACATACATTAAAATCCAAGTTTCATCAATTACTAGTTACTTCATTTGGGAAAAGTGTTTAATGCATTTGAGGTTCAGTTTCCCCATCTCTAAAACGGGAACAGTGACTACTTTGCAAAATTGTTTTAGATATTAAATAAAATAAACGATTAATAACATAGAGTAGAGGTACTTGTATTGATGCTATCCGTGGCATAGCATATATTCCAATAAATTCCTTACTATACCAATGATCCATCTCTCTTGAAACAGAGTATAAATTCAACATTTTCTTTACATTTTCTATTTGATATGTCAGTCATTGTGACTTACTTCATTTCCACAGTATCCTGTAAGAAAGCTGTTTTGCTCACAGCTGTTTTTGAGGGAGAAGCCCCAACTCTAGGTTCCAAGCAAGGAAACACTTAATGATGTCAAGCATGTACTTCCTAGATAAAGTAAGCAAGCACTTACTTCCTAGATATGCCTTATTGGATGGGAATTGCTCCAGACTCAAAGGCAACCAGTCCTTAGACTGGGCAGCAACACATGAATAGCCTAATATGAAGTATAAGCTTTAGGTGAGTGAGCTGGGACAACTGGATTCTTGCTCTCAGGAATTAGAATGTAGAAATATAGGGAGAGAAATTAGTGGTAAGAAGGAGCTTACACTCTATCTGGTTGATGAGTTAGAGCAGGGAATAAGCAGTTGTGAATGAACCAATATCAAGAGACACACAGAGACAAAGAAGATTTTATAGAAAACATAAGTAAGGAGACACAGCAAAATAGAGAACGAAAAATAAGAGGACAAGGTAAAGAAACAAAGAATAGATGGAGAAGAAGACCAGACGTACAGAGAAGCAAAGATTGAGGGAATAAACAAAGAGAAAACTAAAAAGAAGATCTGCCACAAATTATTGTCATTGTGATTCCTAGAGGTGCTGTGTGACCAGAATTTCTCCATCTGAAAGAATCCCAGCCCTAATTGCTCCTCACAGGGGAGTAGTTTAGGTCTCCTCCTCTCTCTCGCATTCCTCACTTCTTGAACTATAAAAATGTCTTTATTGTAACAAACTAACATTTTCAGTCTAAATAAAATGTCCTAGAAACATTTGGGGAGAGAGAGGAAGACCTGTGTATTAATAGCAAATGAATTAATTAAGCTAATATAGGAATTTCATTATGACATTAATTTTTCCCACCTCCCATGTGTGACATTACTACCTCCCTCCAGTTGCTCATGTTGTCCTTTCACATGGAAAATGTCTTTCCAACTTCTCTCTAACTTTGTAACACCTAGCTATTTATAAAATGCCCAGTGAAAGCCTCCCAACCACCTGATTACTCTGCCTGTACAATATCTCTGGATCATTCCTCAGTCATTCCTCAGCTATCATTTTTACACATAATACTCCACCTCTTATGCCTACATTATTGCATTTTTAACCAGTGCATTGCTATTTTACCTGATCTGTGTATGTATCTAATCTTCCCTGCAAAAAAATGAAATATGTTATTTGAGAGCAGAAAGTGGGGTAGGCAGATGCATTTTTTGAATTCCTTTTATCATGATCATATGATATCCCCTGTATTAGTCCATTCTCATGCTGCTATGAATACCCAAGACTGGGTAATTTATTTTTAAAAAAAAGAGGTTTAATTGACTCACAGTTCTGCAGGGCTCAGGAGGCCTCAGGAAACTTACAATCAGAAGGGGAATCAAACACATCCTTCTTCACATGCCACAGGAGAGAAAAGTGCAAATGGAAAAATGCCAGATGCTTATAAAATCATCAACTCTCCTGAGACCTCACTGAATATCACGAGAACAGCATGGGGGAAACCACACCATGATTCAGTCTCTTTCCTCCGGGCCCCTCCCACAACACATAGAGATTATGGGAACTACAATTCCAGATGAGATTTGGGTGGGGATACAGCCAAACCATATCATCCCCCAAAGTAGTAGTACAGAAAAAAAATATATAAATAAACTAAAATCAAATAAATAAATGAATGAATGGATGGATAAATTAGTAAATTTAGGGTAGTTCAAAGGCTTTTATAAAATGGTTCATAGGGAATGCACAGGAAAATTTCTTGTTTTTTTAATGAGCAAAACACTAGCATTTGTGCCTCAGTTCCTTTGAGTGAGATTGGCTTCCTTGATTCTTTCTATGAACATAGTCACAATTATTTTTATCACCATCAAAAAAAGCCTTGGGTGCAAAAATATATTTTAGGTATCATATCATCATAATTGTATCCTAGCAGTCTTCCTATGCATCTACTTGTGTTAAAGAGAGTGTTGTAAGAAATTAACTACTTATAGAAGATAAACTGACAAGAAGGGACAGAGGAGGACTTGACAAAAATCAAGGTATTCAATTGGAATTGTTTGTTTTTATGTTCTTTTTAATTTCGGGAGAAAATATCTTTCATCTCTTCTCTACACTTGAACAGCAGGTGAGCAGACACTGAAATTTTTCAGGAGACTGAGCTTGTGGGCAAGTCACTTGGAAGAAGTTCAAACGTCATGTATATTACTGATGTTGACAAGTCTAACTGCAGGACACAGAAGAAGCAATCCTAGCTGGGGTAGCTGACATTTTCAAGGTATTTTTTTTTTTAATATAAATGCTCTGACACAGATCTAAAACCCTAGTTCCCCAGGGCTTTGGTGTGTAGCTGCAAAGTGTGAGGCCAGTCATATACAAAGGCAAGGATGGGAGATTTTGCTTGAATAAAATTGGGAGCAGCTTATATATTCTGCCACTTCTAAAATCAACTCTGGCTTCTTGAGTTGGAAAACACCAAATTTGCTATTCGTTGTTTATTATTATTATCATTATTATTATTATTTGTTTCCACCACTATCTTTGCCTTTCCAGTGTCTCGACAAAGTGAAATGTGTTTCAGGATCATAACAAATAGTTTTCAAAAGCATTCAGTTGAGTTTAATATTGCTCTCCTGTGTTTGCTATAGCATGTGTACATGATGCCTGTATGTGCATGCCTGCACATATGTGTAAATCCAACTTGTGCAGATGGCTGCATTCATTTTTCAAATAGCTATCACAGACTAGTCCAAAAGTAATTGATAAGATTATTCAATATGAACATAGGAATTAAAACATCTGGAAAGACATCAGTGCAGGTGTGAAGTTAATTAAACCTGTTGTGGGGGGTGCACAGGAAAGATCATGTGGCCTATCTCTTTGAAGAAATAGGCTGTCATTTTAAAATCCATATTATATTTTATTTTACTTTCTTAATTTCCTTATAATTGTCTTACAATCATTAGAAAAGACATTATATTTCACTAATATAAAGACATTAAACAAATTATGCAGATATAGAGATATTCAAATTCTCCTTTCAAGCAAAAGAATATGAGTCTTCACTCTGGATAGCTTTGATTAATCTCCCAATGATTTTACCTGAGGATAGAGCCCAATGGCTAGGATAGAATGGCAAAATTTCTGTAGACCAGTCAGAACCATGTGCTCAAAAGACAAGCATCACTTTCTTCTTTGGTTGTCATGGTTTTTCTTTCTTTCTTTTCTCTCAGATTATGGCATTCTCTTTGATCATTTTCACTCCAGAGCTAATCTTTTACATTTGCAGTTCTGCATTTATTTATACTTTTTTTGGTATTGTTGTTTTTAATACTTTTATTTTAAGTTCAAGGGTACATGTGCAGGTTTGTTACATAGGTAAACCTGTGCCATGGGAGTTTGTTGTTCAGATTATTTTATTACCCAGGTATTATGCCTAGTACCCATTAGTTGTTTCTCCAGATCCTTTCCTTCCTCTCCTCCTCCCCACTCAAGTAGGGTCCCAGTGTGTGTTGTTAACCTCTATGCGTCCATGTGTTCTCATCATTTAGCTCCCAATTATAAGTGAGAACATGCAGCATTTGATTTTCTGTTCCTGCATTAGTTTGCTAAGAGTAACGGACTCCAGTTCCATCCATGTCCCTGCAAAAGACAAGATCTTGTCCTTTTTTATGGCTGCATATATACAGTGGTGTATATGTACAACATTTCCTTTATCCAGTCTATTAATGATGTGCATTTAGGTTGATTCCATGTCTTTGCTATTCTGAATAGTGCTGCAATGAACATATGTGTGCATGTGTCTTTATAATAGAACAATTTGTATTCCTTTGGGTATGTGCCCAGTAATGGGATTGCTGGGTCAAATGATATTTCTGTCTTTAGGTCTTTGAGGAATTGCTACCCATTATCCTCTACAATGGTTGAAATAATTTACACTCTCACCAACAGTGTATACGCATCCCTTTTTCTCCACAACTTGGCTAGCATCTGTTATTTTTTGACTTTTTAGTAATAGCCATTCTGACTGATATGAGATGGTATCTTATTGTGGTTTTGACTTGCATTTCTCTAATGATCAGTGATGTTTAGCTTTTTTTATACGATTGTTGGCGGCATGTATGTCTTTTTTTGAGAAGTGTCTATTCATATCCTTTGGCCACATTTTAATGGAATTGCTTATTTTGTTCTTGTAAATTTGTTTAAGTTCCTTACACATGCACATGCTGCACATTAGACCTTCATCAGATGCATAGTTTGCAAAAATTCTCTATTTTGTAGGTTGTCTATTTACTCTGTTGATATCTTCTTTTGCTGTGCAGAATCTCTTTAGTTTAATTAGATTCCATTTGTCAGTTTTTGCTTTTGTTGCAGTTGTTTTTGGCATCTTTGCCAAGAAATCTTTGCCCATTCCTGTGTCCTGAATGGTAATGCCTAGGTTATCTTCCAGGTTCTTAATAGTGTTGGGTTTTGCATTCAAGTCTTCAATCCATCTTGAGTTAATTTTTGTATATGGTGTAAGGAAGGGATCCAGTTTCAATCTTCTGCATATGGCTAACCAGTTATTCCAGCACAATTTCTTGAACAGGGAATCCTTTCCCCATTGCTTGTTTTTGTCAGGTTTGTTGAAGATTAGATAGTTATAGGCTTGTGGTCTTATTTCTGGGTTCTCTATTCTGTTCTATTGGTCTATGTGTCTGTTCTTGTATCAGTGCCATGCTGTTTTGATTACTGTAGCCCTGTAATATAGTTTGAAGTCAGGTAGCATGATGCCTCCAGCTTTGTTCTTTTGATTAGGATTGTCTTGGTTATTTGGGCTGGTTTTTGGTTCTATATGAATTTTAAAATTGTTTTTTTGTTGTTGTTGTTCTCTGAAGAATGTCAATGGTAGTTAAATAGGAATAGCAATGAATCTATAAATCACTCTGGGCAATATGGTCATTTTAATAGTATTGATTATTCCTATCCAAGATTATGGAATATTTTTCCATGTGCTTGTGCCATCTTTGCTTTCTTTGAGCAGTGGTTTGTATTTCTCCTTGTAGAGGTATTTTACCTCCCTAGTTAGCTGTATCCCTAGGTATTTTATTATTATTTTTTTTTTGTGGCAATTGTGAATGGGAGTTCATTTGTGATTTGGCTCTCAGCTTGACTCTTGTTAGTGTATAGAAATGCTAGCAATTTTTGCATATTGATTTTGTATTCTGAAATTTTGTTGAAGTTGCTTGTCAACTTAAGAAGCTTTTGGGCTGAGGTGATGGAGTTTCTCAGACATGTGATCATGTTATCTTCAAACAGGGATAGTTTGAGTTCCTCTCTTCCTATTCAAACGTGCTTTATTTATTTCTCTTGACTAATTGTTCTAGCCAGAACTTCTAATACTATGTTTTATAGGAGTAGTGAGAGAAGGCATCCTTGTGTTGTGCCAGTTTTCAAAGGGAATGCTTCCAGCTTTTGCCCATTCAGTATGATGTTGGCTGTGGATTTGTTATATATGACTGTTATTATTTTGAGGTCTGTTCCTTCAATGCCTTGGTTATTGAGTTTTTTTTAATATGAAGGGGTATTGAATTTTATCAGATAATTCATGTTTCCTGAATGTGAATTTTGGTATGTCTATCTAGATCGGGGAAGTTCTCACGGATGATATCCTGAAACATGTTTTCTAGATTGCTTCCACTCTCCCCATCACTTTCAGGTATAGAAATCAGCTGTAGATTTGGCCTCTTTACATAGTCTCATATTTCTCATGTTTCTCAGAGGTTTTCTACATTCTTTTCACTCTTTTTCTCAATTCTTGTCTTATTTCAGATAGACAGTCTTCGAGCTCTAAGAACCTTTTTCTCCACTTGGTCTATTATGCTATTAATACTTGTGATTGCATTATGAATTCTTCTATTGTGTTTTTCAGCTCTATCTGGTTGGTTACATTCTCTCTATAGTGGCTATTTTGTTTGTCAGCTCCTAAAAGGTTTTACTGTAATTTTTAGCTTCCTTGCATTGGGTTACAACATGCTCCTTAAATTCAGTGAAGTTCATTTTTATCCATATTCTGAATTCTACTTCTGTTATTTTGGCCATCTCAGCCTCAGCTCAGCTCCATACCCTTGCTGGAGAAGTGATATGATCTTTTGGAGGAAAGAGGGCACTTTATCTTTTTGAGTTTTCAGCTTTCTTGTGCTGATTCTTTCTCATTTTTTGTAGACTTATCTACCTTCAATCTCTGAGGTTGCTGACCTTTTAATTTTTTTCATTTAACAGTCTGGCCACTTTTCTGTCTGGCTACTGTGGGTTTCTGGTGGTCTGCTGCAGTCTCCAGTCACTTCGGATTCTATAGTACCTGGAGGTATCACCAGTGAAGGCTGCTAGACAGCAAAAATGGCAACCAATCTCTTTTTCTGAGAGCTCTGTCCCAGTTAGGTATGAAGCCATTGCTGACCTGAATGCACCTGTAGGTGTCAAGACAGAGACCCTTGCTGGGAGGTCTCACCCAGTCAGGAGGAACAGGATCAGAGATACACTTAAAGAAGCATTTTGGCCATGTTTTTGTAGAGCAACTGCACTGTGCTGGGGTACGGCTTCAGGCCCCTGGTCAGCTTGGGCTCTCCAAAACCTGGAGGCTGGAACAGCTAAGTTACCTAAACAACAAAGATGGTGGGCCGCCCCTCCTTCTAAAAGCTCTGTTCCAGGAAGTTTTCAAACCTCTGTTGGCTGAAGAACACTGGTGAGGGTGGTTGGAGGCCCAGGTTGGGAGGTCCTGTCCAGTGAGGGAGAACAGATCAGGGAACTGCTTAACGAAGCAGTCTGGACACATCTTGGTAGAACAGTTGTGCTGTACTGGGGCATCCCTTCCACCCTCAGGTTGGTTTGAACTCCACAAAGCCCACAGGCTGGAACAGCTGAGTAGCCCAAACAGTGAAGATGGTGATCCAGCCCTCCGCTCGGGAACTCTGTCCCATGTAGGCACAATACTGTTGCTGGTGGCTGGCTGGAATTCCAAACCAGTGGGTCTTATCCTGTGGGGTACCACTGAAGTAGGGCCTGCAGACCATTGCTGCTTAGCCTCCTGAACTCATTCCTCTTCCTAGGGGTGTGTACAGAGGTCCAACCTTCTGCCTTGCCAGAGTTGCAGTCACTTTTGTTGGGAAGCCCAGAACCAGAGTATACAAAGCTCCTTAGTTTCCACATATGCCTGAGCAGCTGCTCTGCCAAAATTCCATGCAACTCTGTATGTCAGACTGAAGGTCCTGGTGAAGTGGCTCATGAGGAGGATCTCTTGGCCTGAGGGTTGCAAAGATCTATGGAAGAAGCATGATTTCCTGGGATCACAGATTCATTCTCCACTTCCCTGGGCAAGAGAGGTGACCTTGGCTTCATGTGGCTCCTGAGTGGGTCATTGCCCTGCTTTGCTTTTCTGCATTTTCCCTGGGTAAAGCTGTTTTCCTGATCTGTTTCAGTTGAAGGTATTGTATTTACTGGCCTCTTTCATTCCTCTCTGTGAGACCCACACACCGTAGCTCCTTCTAGTTGGCCATCTCTGCCTCAGCCCTCCTTTTCATACTTTAAATTAGCCTTCTGCATGCTTTTATAGAAGAGAAGGGCCCCCAATGCATCTAAGTTATTTTATAAAAATTCTGAATTTAAGACAATGAGTACTGCTAATTAGTTGTTCTCTGTTGCAAAGATGTAAGCTGTCCAGCAATGAAGAGTTCTGTGTGAAAAACCAGAGGAGGTACTGGTACAAGAGAACATGAGGAAGGCAGAAAAGGAAAATATGTGTATTTTAGCATTGTTTGAGAGTTCAAGTCATTGCTTGGGTAAACAAAAGTTCATTGTATGTTCAATGGTTCACTCTTTCAATAATCTTGTTTTTTGGGTGTGGAGTGATAAATTAAAATATGCTATGATGACAGAGAGACAAAATAATGCTGGAGAAGGAAAGGTTTGTGCCTTCTTTCTCTCTCTCTCTCTCTTTTTTTTCTTCTTGAGATGGAGTTTCACTCTTGTTGCCCAGAGTGGAGTGCAATGGCCAGATCTCGGCTCACAGCAACCTCCGCCTCCCAGGTTCAAGCAATTATCCTGCCTCAGCCTCCCGAGTAGCTGGGCTTACAGGCATGCACCACCACTCCCAGCTAACTTTTTAATTTTTGTAGAGATGGGGTTTCTCCATGCTGATCAGGCTTGTCTTGAACTCCTGACCTCAGGTGATCTGCCCACCTTGGCCTCCCAAAGAGCTGGGATTACAGGCGTGAGCCACCACTCCCACTTTCTCTCTTATGAAATTACATATAGCTTTAGGGAATTAACTTTTGCTCTCACCCACTTATGAGATATTCTCCTTTATCTTTTCTTCTCCTCTTTCCTAATTTCCTCACAACCTACAGCCCACCCTCTGCCCCATGCCAGTTTGTTGTCTATCCTGCTATAATGCATTCTTTACATGGCAATAACTCAGTGATATAAACACACTTTTTTTGCCAAAGGGGTAAACACAACTTCAGCTTCAGCTTTCACCACTGATAGGTCAGCGTCACTCATAAGAACTCTGAGGACAGCACTCAGAAACCCTCCTATTACAGCCATTCTTGAACAAAAAGCTAAAAGAGCCCTGACATTCCATTCAATCCCAATTCAGTTTGAAGGCAAATCACCTTTTGGATTCTGGAACTCTTTCAGCCTACCAAAAGGAGGCATAATTTATTTCATAAACGGAGGAGTTATGAAGTGAGTGGAAGAGTTTGGGTCTCAACTCTTCCCCTCCTTAAAGAGTATGGCTTTGGAGAAGCTTCAGTCAAATGTGGATATTTCTTTATTAATTCAACACATCATGAGAGTGTCAGGGATTACTCTTGTTCTTGAGCACGTTAGAGGTAAGCAAAGTAGACAAGATCCAGGCTCTACTGGAGTATATATTTAGTGGAGAAGTATAGCTCATACAAATAAATACTGACAGACAAGAGAAACTCTGGAAATGTAAGTGGTAAAAGAAAAACAGAGAGTGGTGTGCTAGGTTAGTGAATCTCAAGCTTTAATGTGCACACAGATCACTCGGCGACCTCGTTACAATGCAGATTCAATTCAGTGGTCCTTGGGGGTGAGGTTTGAGATATTGTATTTCTAATAAGCTTGCAGGTGATGCCTTGTGGTCCTTGGACCACACTTTTAATAGCAAGTCTTCAGCTACTTACTAGCATTGATTTTAGGTTGTGTAGACATGGGTCAGCTTTTCTGATTAGGCTATGGCTAAGTGGAGAACCCAGACATTGAAGGTATGTAGGGAGAGCATTCCAGGCAAAGGAAGGGGTTGTTAGAAAAGGCCTTAGGAGCAGGGAGAGATAGACATTTCAAAGGAATGAAAAGAAGGCCCTTGTGACTTAAGCATAGTGATCCAAGGAGAGCAAGAGACAGAGTCAAGATTCTGTCATAAAATCTGGGGTAAGAATTGTATTTTATTCTCATTGTTAAGTGAGATCATGGGAGAATTGAAACAATGACCTACTTTCCACTTTCTAGGCTCATTCTGAGATATGACACAGAGAATGGGTTATGAAGTAGAAGCAAAAAATCCAGTTAAAGGCTACTGCAGCTGTCTAGGTAAAAAAAAAAAAAAAAAAGAGGTAGGTAAGATCAAGATGATAGAAATGGACATAGAACACAGATAGATTAGGGAAATGTTTTGGTTTTCATTTTCAGTTGTTGATGGATTGGCTATAAGAAGTAAAAGTAAACATTTTTCTCAGTTTCTTAGCTGGAGTTGCTCAATGGTAGACCCATTTACTGATTTCCCCAGGGGACTTGTTGAGAAGCAGATTTTGGAGAGTATATCAAAAGTTCCACTTAAGCTATGATAAAAACAGTTGTCCAGGGTATCTTAAGCTCTAAGTAAAGATGAGAGGGAGAGATATACATTTGAAAATCATCCATATGTAAATGGAATTGGATAATACTTTGGGAGAAATTATAAGCAACAAAGGAGAACTCAGGCCCTAGCCTTCATTCTCTCTACCATTTAATGTTTGAAACCGGATAGGTGACCCAGACAATTGGGTTGAGATTGTATGCACTGTATGGTCATTGAGTTAAGATGAAAGCCGTGAGTGTGTGATGCAGAAACCAAGTAAAAATACATTTCAAAAAGGGAAACAGTCATGGAGTTGAATAGTTCTGGATGACCAAGGGACTTGGAAAAGTGAAGGTAGATTGCTGATGATTGTGCCTACACACACACATATCACACACTTTGTAAGGTCAGAGTGATTAGACATAATGAGTACAAAAATATGAGAAATACCACATCACAGAATGATTGAGTATCCTGTAGAGAGGCAGGACTTCTGATAAGGTCTTTCTAACTTCAGAATGTCTGCCTTTTTCAGTCTGCCATCTGATTTCTGATCATACCAGCACCTTTCATTTTGATTAGGAGAGTCAATTTCAGCCAACATACATTGGCTACATCAAAACATAGCCTTTGAGAGAATGGAAGGGAGAGGAAAAAAAGTGAGGAGGGGAGGGGGAAGGAGATGGGAGGGGTGAGGGGAAGAAAGGAAGGGAAAGGAAGGAAGAAAAGGAGGAAGGAAGGAGGGAAGGAAGGAAGGAAGGAAGGAAAGAAGGAAGGAAGGAAGGAAAGAAGGAAGGAAAACTTGAATAGAATTCTGGGTTTAAGTGGCACATAGTGTCTTAACTCTACATGTTTAGTGAGCTAATTATTTCTAAATCTTCTCAATTCCATCCCTCTCCAAGTAAAATCCATGTGCTCATCTCCTTACTCTGGCAGTTTTTGTAGCAATCTCATTTATGTCTCATGGATCCAGCTTACCTGAAGAATAACCCCAAATCACTCTCTTTCCTTTTGTTATTTGTCTCCTGTGCTCAAAAACCTCTGAAAATTAGTCTCTGCATTTTGAAGAAAATCAAAAGATATTTGTCTGGAAGTCAGACATTTTAAAATATTTTCCCCATTTGAAAATACATCTTCTTATCACCAACATGCATCCAACCTTAGACAAGTCTCTCTTTCCATAATTTTTCCCACCTCCTTGTGTATTCCCACTTCTAGATTTAGATTTTCCTTAATATAGTTTCCTATCTGGAAATCCCTTCCTATTCCTATCTAAATATTTCAATTTGACATATATTAAAGCCCCACTTTTATGTCCCTTTTAAAGCAGAAAGCTTACTTGACCAAACCAAGCCAAAAATTGTTTTATTTCCTGGAATTCATGTAACACACAAATCTCTGCCACATGGCAAGCTAACAGTCCTATGCTTCCAGTTAATTTCACCAAAAGATACATTCAACACACAAGTCATTTGGCACCCATTTAATGCCCACTGCTATATTAGGACCAGAGGGGACATGAAAACTTATTTGCACCCTCTAGAACACAACAGAATTTCTGTCATCGACACATTTTGAACTGCTAAAGTGAAAAAGTAGTATTTATTCCAAATGTATAAGTGCTGAAGTGACTAAATTAAATATTATCAACTCTGCCAATGTGTAGGATAGAAAGCAAATGCACAGGTCAGCCAGAGAGAGTGAGATCTGAGAAATTTCCCCCTGGCTCCCCTGGCTTCCTGGATATCTAGCATTGTTTGCCTGCTGATTAGTGAGGTGTCTCTAGGTACATTAATGTGGAAAGTTGGATGTGTTTGACAATAAGTAAATGATTCTTTTTGACACGACTTTAATAGTACTGAAGAAGTGATTGTAAGATGATGCTTTTTAATGGGATATAGATATAAGCGAACTGCTTTTTATGACAAAGGTCAATGGTATTGATGGGTAGTGTAGAGAAGATAATTTCCTTGGCATGATAGAAGACAACTTGCATGATTCATGAAGGTATCACTCTTTCTTTCTTTCTTTTTTTCATCTTTCCCACAAAGAGGAAAGAAAAGCACTCCTGCCAATTCCTTCCTGTTGCCACTTCATGTGAAATAAGGAAGCGGTGACGTCCTACAATGAGCTGCTCAACAATTGATGGCAACCTCTAGCTGGCCAAGGCCTTCAGAATTTGACAATCATATACAGAGTGAGTTTATTTTATTGTGAAGGAAATGGATAAGTACCATTCCAATGGGACATATAAGCAGTCAAGGAGCAAAGGCCAAGCAGCAGGAACAGGAGGAGGGCAGGCAGCCTCAGCTGCATTGGAGCGTACATTCCTGTGTCTACATGATACTTACAGGTTGGGCAAAAAATTACCAGAGTCAGCTCTGCAGAATTATATTTTGTTGAAAGGTCATGGGCAGGCAGAATGAAAGGAACACTGTGGGTAAAGGGTACTTCTGGAAGCAGAGCCTGCTGGCCTTGGGCTGAACTGGAACTGCTGGTTCATCTTGAATCAGACAGAGAGCACCATGGACACTTCTAGGCAGTGCCCACAGCCCAGCAACAAAAGTTTCTGCAGAGATTTCTTCGCCACAGTAGGCTGTTCCTGAACTTTAATGAAGCTTATTTTTTATGATAGGGGAAGAGATAGGAAAAGAAGGAAAAGAGTATGGAGAAGGGCAGAGAGAGAGAGAGACAGAGGGTAGACAGAGAGAGAAAAGGGAGGGCAGGGTGAGAAAGACAGAAGAAGGGGTGAGAGGAAAACATGACATAAAAGTAAGGGAAACACAGAATTTACCCATGGTCAGTGTTTTGGGAACTAAAATGTTTCAATTGTCCTTTCCTATCAGAATAGAATAATCTCAGAAGCCACATCAAGACAGTCTTTCTAGAGAGAACTGGGTCCCAATCTGCCTTCTGCCCTTGGCTCTCTGTTCATCCATTGGGACATTTCAAAGACTTCATTTTGGCTAATCAGTCATCTGTCCACACCTGGAGTTTTGTTTCAAACTGGATATATTTGTCCAAATGAGTTGTAACTTTCCTAGCATTTTATCTGCATGCCTGTTTCTGCCACCTTTCCTCTGCAAGTTGCAGATGCCCTGTCCCACAGCAAGCAGTGAAAGGAAACGATGGAACAATGTTGGCTGACAGTGAGAGAGCAGTGGTGTGTGCTACAGTGAGTAGCTACAAGCCTTCACACTCTGGGGTTTTGCCAGTTTTCTAAGCTCATTGTTAGAACTTGGAGAAGGAGACAGTTCTGCCATTGTCCCAAATGACATCAAGGCCACTCATCCAACATACTCATTTTTTAGTTCCTTAACATTTTCATCTCAGAAAATAATTGCTTACATTTTAGCCATCCACTCCTATGACCAAAATTTAGGCTTTGTCAATAAAACCAAAATCAAGCCAAACCAAATCAGACCAAAAAGCTGACCTGTTCTATTTATAAAATATTAAATTCTAATATGCTCCAATCTGATGCCCTTTAGCTCTCTTGCTTGGTTATTATCGCCAATATATCTAAACTTCAATCTCATTGATACTCTAGTATGATCACCTATCTAGGCTTTTTTTCCTGTCTATCATATAAATCCTGACTCCTGTCTCTTGTCATGTGATCAGGCTTCTGTTGTTCAACATAGCAATATGGTTATCCATTCAAGAGTCCTTCTTTTCCTATAGCTGATTTCTGAACACTATTGAAAAAAATTAGTCAATATTATATTAACATTCAGGGTTTCCAGTCATAACTAGGCCCTTTGTGCTACTAGATAAATGTACCATTTCTGGTATTGTTTTAAAATATCTTTTCTCAAACATTTAATTCCTTCTACTCCGGTGCTGGCTCCATATGCAACATCATTGAGAAAACAGAAGCTGTTAGATTAAAACACCATCAACTTGCAACACCTTCCCACAAGATAGCTTTTCAGTAGATCATTCGTTGTGTTTGAAAGAGCTCCCCTTTCCCATCTAATGCTCATCCCTAACTGTATGCATTCAAATTCAACCCTATAGTATTAGCAATCTTTTGGTCAAGTATGCCTTCTCTTGAATTTCTTTCTACTTGACAGTTGCTCCAGATTCCTTTCCATTAGTATTGAAAGATACTCAGACTCTCACATCATTTAAAACAAAAAAACACTAACAGGAACATTTCCTCCTTCCACCCAACTACATCTTTTCTCTTTATAACTATAAAAAAGAATTGTCACCTTTCTTCATCTCAAAGTTACTCTTCAACTTATTGTCCTTGGGCTCTATTCCTATCATTTTATGGAATAACCCCTGTCAATGATACTAATGGCATTGTTACTGCTGAATCCATCATTTGCTTTCTGATCATTTTCTCCCTATTATCTCCATAGTCTTCAAATTTGACAATCATTCTGTGCCAGAAATTTCTCATGTCCTAGGCTTCTGTAAACTCAAGCTGCATGCATCTCCCATCACTCTTCTGGCTGCTTTTGCTCTGGCTTCTTTGCTCTTCCCTTTCTCCACACAGCCTGTAAACACTAATATTTCTCAGGTCCAAACTCCTCTCTCTTTCTCTTACCTCCCCTTCTTCAATATATCTCAACTTGGAAATCATTCCCATTGGGGATCTTCCCAGGCCTTCACAAATAGGGTTGTATTCCTTCCAATGTAACTTTTCAAAGAACCTCAAGCCTATTTCCTATTTGCATGTATTTCAAATCTTATCACTGCTAATTTACAGGGTGCCATCCCCATGGAACTATGAATTTCTTGGAAACAAGGATTGGCTTACCTTTGCTCTTGTAACTTCAACACTGAACTCCATGTCGGCAAACTTTTGTCACATCACAAATACTTGTGAACAAAATTTGATTGCAATTGAGGGAGACTGGTTTTCTGAATTTTTCCAGACTATCTGATACAATATGGGATACTTGAAAAACAGGATATTAATGGGTTTAGTACAGCTGGTAAGTTTAATTAGATGGCTCTAAACCACCAAAATGTATTTCCATCTCCTTATAGTTATTGCTATGTGATTCTCAATGGGAAACTCAGGGCCCCTGTGTTTTTTAAAATTTTTTTCCATTTACGTATTCAAATAATTAAACTACTTTACTCAATTCTTCTTAAAGGATTTAAGGAAAGGGTTATGAGATGAAGCTTATTAATTACATATATAGTCATGTTACAGTTTTATGGTTATCGCATATTTCTGGAAAAAAGTATATGTCTGGATATACATGTCTATATCTACATATAATTATGTTTAAATTGATTCGAATTTCAGTTAATAAAAAGGTAGCAATTACTAATAAGGGTGAGGCTGAAAATATAGCACACATGAAGTTCTATTCCACAGCAAATGAAGTAAACAAATTTATAAGATATATTTTTTCTTTTCTTATAAATGTTCCCAAAGTTAAAAGTTATTGGCCTAGTTTCTACTCTGATAAAAGTAATGATGACTAATATTTACTTGAATTTTTACCACTATATTTTACCTAAAATATTTTGCCCTTCATTTCAGGAAACTAGCTTCAATTAACACTTCAATTTGCTAAGAAATTTTAAGCACAAGTCGAGAGGGCTCATATTTTCTTTAAGAATTGAACTATTCTTAAAGAACATTCCAAAAGACTTGAACTATTCTTAAAAATACAATGTATTTGTAATTATTTTTCCCTTATACCAATAGTAGACACCATTCAATAATTTAATGATATGATTGCTTGTGAAACATGGTTAGCACAATAGCAATTTTCCAAATATAAATCTCAAATAATGAAACTGTTGTCTCCTGGAAAAGAGAATGTTGATTTGCATGTTCATGAATACTTTCATGTTTTCCTGCAAGGTAAGAAAAATTTACAGAATCACAGAATCTTAAAGCTGGAAAGGGCCTTGGTGATTGTAGAGTCCAAATATCTCATTTTACACATGAGAAAACTGAAAACTGATTTCCCAGACCCACAAAGGCTACTAAGAAAGTTCTTTTTAGTTTCTCTGCCACATAGAACTCTTTTCTTCTTCCACAAGCACCAAAGCCAGCATCTTTCACCTTCTCTAATATCTCATTTTCTGCCTCACCTGCAAGCAAATGCAGAGTTCCAGGCGGGCCCAGTGAAGTGCAAATCTCTTGCATGGCCTCTCCTTTCTTCTCCAGGATTTTTAATATACTCTTCCTTCTGTTGGGAGAATGTCTTCCTTTTCACTGTAGATTTCCTATTTTAAGAATCAGCTCAAAGGTTACCTCTTTCAGGAAGATCTCCCTGACCTGAAAGGCTGAGATAAGTGTCTTTTCATTACGCTTCTGATAAGCGCTATTTTTATTGGCACCACAATATGTATATTATTGCATTAGAATTGTGGACTGACTTCTCTGCTCACCTGTTCTCCAGGTCCCAGCACAGGGCTGGTTCACAGCTGGAGCTTGAGGAATATTCACTGCATATGTGAACAATTTCATGAGTAGAATCCAATATTCATACATGCTGAAACAAAAATATGAACAGAGAAGGCATTGTATAAGACAATAACAGAAAAAAATGGATTCAATCATTAATTCATCCTGATAGTATTAGAAATTAGTGTATTATTAAACTTTGTTTCACTTTACTACATGCATAAATTTGTGCATGTGCACACACATATTAAAATGACAGAGCTTGAAAGGAAAGAAACACTTTCAGCTAAAAATTCTACCCAAGTGACTAATCCATAAGCTCTGTGGAATAATTTCTATGCAGCTCCTTAGGGAAAATACAATAAAAGAAGACCTGGACTAACCATGTATTCTTAGGAGGATGCTGTGGCTGAGCCCATCAAACACCAAACCACCCTGTCAAAGCATGTGCAGGGAGAATGGGCTACCTGGTTGCCTCTCTGGACTGCGTTTTCTGATGGAGATTTAGCTTGGAAGACTCTTACGCCCTGCCCTTGCCTGGGTCTTTGAAAAGCACTTACTGTTCCGTGCCAGCGATCAAACCAAAACCTCCATCAATTTCTTTGAGAAAAAAGCTACATGATCCAGCTGACAAAATGATGTATATTATGAATAACAAATTTCTCAAGGGCTTCAGTCTACATTATTTACTAGACAACCATAATTTGTAATGTTTACTTAAACACTGGCTCTCAACAAAACACTTAGAAACACTTAGCATCTTGTCCCTGAGCAGTTTGCATCTGAAATTTGGACTGCTTAATTTTATTGAGTGGAAAGAATTTTAGTATCCTGCTACCCCAACCACCACCAAGGCTGCCAACATAAGCCGTATCTGCACCAGAACTGGACCGTGATGTCTGGAAAAACATGTGAGTGAAAGCTGCAATGTCACTGTTTTTGGAGCAAAACAATGTCTGTCATGAATCACTGCCTAGTGAAAGACAAGTCTTCACCATGACTCCAGGAGAAAACATGATATACTTTATATATAAGCAAGAAAGTCCAGGCTGGAATACTTTCTGTAACCTCTAGAGTCTTTTTTCCTTTTTTATCATCTGATACACTTTACTGGTTGCTTTAGCATTTAAAATGAATTAAGTGCTATTAAACCCCATTTTTAGGTAGTTTCATCAGTACAGCCTAAGGGGATATAAAGCAAGGAGCTTTCTCTGGCAGAAATCCAGATACTAATGGTGTTAAAATGCCTTCTTATTGCATTTAAGTCAGTAGTTAGGTCAAGTAGACAAACATATTTTAGAATATGTTTAAATAAGCACTCTATTAAGTGTTTCTTTTCAACTCACTCATATTCTCTTACTTATTTTCTTTCCTGCTAATACAGAAAGTGACATAGTCACAGGGACTGTGGCTTTTGTGTCTAGAAATACTGAGTTTGATAGTTAAACTTGGAATACCTGAGACTCATAGAAATGATGATGAGGAGGAGGAGGAGGAAACCGGGGGCCAACAGAACATCGCAGAGGACAAAAAGAATAAGAAGGGTAGCAAATCGCCACTGGGTAGACAGGCATCAGGGTGAAACGTGTCCCTGAACACTTGATTGTATCTTGTTTACAGAAGTAAGAAAACTGGCTACCAATTGTGCACGTAAATTTAGGTTTTGTTTGGTCTGTGGAAAAAAAAATGAGTTTCAAATCTCATTTACAGCTACCACGGTTTTGGCAGAGAATGATATTACTAAAGAAACTTAACAAGAAGTGTGGCATTTTAATTGTAAACATCTAACTATAAATAAAATTGGGATATATGTTTTTTGTAGCAAGTGAAGAGAGACTGAAAAGAGGGCAGGAAATGAAGGGCGTAAGGAGAGATTTTCATTGCTAAAATGGTGTGTGAGAAGTGGTGCTCCTGGACAATATGAAAGGCTAGGCAATCCTTAGTTACGATTTAGAGTAAGCAAAGTGGCAAATGGATGAAATAAAAACAAAGGAACTCTCAGAGCAAGAAAATTATGTCCATAAAAAGTAATCATATTCATGTGGTAAAAAATAGAAGGAGAAATAATGAAAATGAGAATTTCAGGTAAGCTTTGCAAAATGTTGATAAATTATATGAGGCAAAGGGCCATTTCAAAAATTTTTTATATGTTTATATGTACCTAGCAATGTATTTGACAAAGAGTGGCTGCTCAATAAATAATCCTTTAGTATAGACGATGAATCGATAAATGGATGGATGGATAAATGGATAAATGGATGGGTGGGTACATGGATGAATGGGAGGGACTTTTCCTATGCAATAGTCAATATAAAATTAGGGATGAACCTTAGAATTTGGGAAGCAGTAGAAGTTAGTATCCTAATGTATGAAGTTCTAGAGACACACAGAGAAATCCCATAACTGCTTGAATTAAGTTAACATGTTATGAACCTTCAAGGGGGAATTGCTATCTGGGTGCTGACCCTTGACAGATCTTGATCAGCATCTGCTAGGATGTCCTCTGAACACCCACTACTGATCCATCCCATCTACCATGGAAATGGTTTGATGTTCAAATATAGGATGCAATTCATAAGTAGTTGCTTAATTTAGAAACACATATGTTTGGGAGAATTACTATGCTGGGTCACACAATTGTTTAAGATGCCAATATATGAAAAGTATCTGGAATCTCTCTTCTCTATTCTTTGAAAATATGGAAAATAACCATGTGATTCTATACAGACTAATAAAATATGATTTTATATTAGATGTTATTCTCTATCTTTGAAATGTATTCAACTCCTCTATATCTCGCATATCTTTCCTTATATTTACTGGTTATGTTAGTCTTCTGAACATATGTATTTGAGATACTTTCAGTAAGGTACATGGTCATTCAGCAATTTAATTCTCCTGAAGAAGTAGAAACTTCAATGTGCACAGAATGTATTTTCCCCCCATTACTGTAATATTCAGTTGGGCTACATTATCCTGTAACAGCATTTGATCATGCAGCTACTGGATCTGGCTTCATTTACTTTAGAGTTAGTAAAGTCACAGCTTAAATTGCTTAAGAGTTGGCAGCATCAAAGTTTCCTCTTCTTCCTTTATTAACTTCTTTACTTGTAAAGAGTTGAAAACTGGCATAGGAAGTGGAAGGTCAGTATGGAAGAAATACTACTGGTCATCACCTCTACTTTGGAAAGATCAATGAGATAAGGATTTACAAAGGATGTACAAAGAAAAAAAAGATGCTCAAGACTTTTCTTGTTTCAAGCCATTTAATCCTCAAAGGGAAACCTAAATCATATTAAAAAGCATATGAATAATAAGAAAAATAAAAGAAACATTCAGATGGATAATTATTTTACTAAACATAATAGAAAATCAGGCACATTATTAATGTATATGCTTTAGGAAAATACTGTAATAGACCTTCTCATTTTCATTTGCAGTGAATTCAAGTGAGTGTCCTAAAGGAAGTGAAGAGAATTCTTCTCCTTTCTATGGGACTTTGACTTTCTAGAGCCAGACATAAAAGTGTGTTTACTATCCAAAGACAGGTGAATCATAAAATTGTGTTAAATGAGAAAATTTAATGAGGAAATTGTGTTAAATGAGAAAATTTAATGAGATAATGAGGAACACAAAGATGAAGGAAGTAGATATATATCACAGAGGAAGGGGATCACAGGGAATTTTAAGACCAGAGGAGCTAGGCTATGGTAAGAACATCCTCATCAAACCTGAGAGAAGTCTGCAAATAAAGGCAGCAGAGATAAGATCATGATAGTATCAGAACCCAGACCCGGAAGCAGATCTGGAAGGCAGGTTACAGGAGCAGGAAAGTTTACACCCTTCACCTGGAGACAGGAGAATCCAGGAAGATGATTTTAGTCATTACTTTTAGAGTCAGAATGAGGTGTTAGGTATAAATAGTTGAAAAGGAAAAGTTAAGAGAAGTGTGTGTGTGTGTCTCTGTGTGTGTGCATATGTGTGTGTGTATAAAAACAGTCCCAAAAGGGAGTGGCAGTGTGGGGTGGGGTGTTGAGGAGTCTACTGAAGGACACAAATCTGACTTGAAATTAGAAATAAATTCAGCTGAGTGTTCTACACTCTCTCCTGTGCAATCATGGAAGTATTATATTTTATGCAACACTTTTAGATATTTAAAAATTAGCAACCAATGTTATTAATATCAATCATAACTACATCTGCAATTCAACCACTTGATATAGCCCTGCACATAAAATAGATATGCACCTTCATAAAATAAATAGTTCCTTCTCCCAACACAGGTTGATAAGCAATCATGGATCATGATGTATATGGCCAGGAAGAAACTGAAAATATTTTGTTCAAGAGACGCAGGCCAAAAGCCTGCCTTCGGGACTTTTATTTCCCACGTAGAACATTGAGGATGGTAATTTTGAAGGCACCATCAGAAAGACCCCTTACTCTGTCATATCACATTGGTCCATTTTAGGACAATAAAAGGTTGAACTCCCTTTTCTGGGATTTAAAAGTTGGGTTTCACAGAGTGCAGCTATTTCAAACCTGCAGCTGGCAGGCCATGGAATTGATACAGCATAATAACAATGTGCTTCGGAACTGGGACTTCCTTAGTATGGAAATGGCACCATGGTACTCTTCAATGAGCAGCTTAAAGAAGATTTTAGTAATAATACTCAGCTGCAATTGCTCAGTGACAAAGGTACTCCCTAGCTGTAGTTTTGACAGGGTTTAAACTCATGAGGGTATAGTTCATAGGGTACAGAACGTAACACTTCCTTCTGAGTTTGGAGAGGTATAATATGCACAATCACAATCTATTATTGGGAAAGGCTGAATGACAGTTAATGTCCAAAGATAGAAATGCTATCAAGTACAAAGCAATCATCAAGAAGACCTGCTTAAACCAATTGTGTTATTTCTATATTTTCATATTTCTCTCATTAAACTACTTATAACTTTGTATATAGCCTTTAGGGCATAGGGATTAGAGAAAATTTCAAAGAAAAAATAATAATTGCTTTGCTTTGGATTATTACCCTTTCATAGAAAACTACTAAAATTAAATCTACTAGTTAAATAGGAAGATATTTATTTAAGGAAAAATACTGCTTTCAAAATTTTCAAGTGCCCTAGGGCTCATTCCTGGGATCCTTTATCTCCTCTCCATAGGTAATCTCATCTATTCCCATGGCCTCAAATTCATCTATATGATAATGACTCCTAAACTGTATCTCTAGCCTTGACCTCTCCCCCATCTCCAGGCGAGTATCTCTAAGGTATGCCTAATATGCATCTCAAATTTATCATGTTCAAAACAGAACTCTTCACTACCTTCCCCATCTCTCATTCTCAATCTCCTTTTTCCTCAATTTGTCTCATTTCCCCAGCTACCTACTTCACCAGTCAACCAATCCTATTGCTCACGCCAAACAAAAAGGCACCTTTGATTCTTCTCTTTCCCTCTCCCTTGACATAAAATTCACAAGTAGGACCTGCTGACTCTGTCACCAAATTATATCTCGTCTGTTGACTTCACTCCATCTCTGTCTCTGCCAGTCTCATCTACAGACGCGGTATCCCCTATCTCCTGACTGATCTTTCTGCTCCTTCTTGGTCTATCCTCTCATGCAGCAGACCAAGAAGTCTGCAAATATTGTAATGTGGATCACATCTCTCCTGCTTAAAATCTTAACAATTTCTCAATGTATTTAGAATAAAATCTAAATTTCTGACCCTGGTCTATATAATCTAACCTGAGTCTACCTTTGCTCTCATCTAATAGCCCTCTCCCCTGAGCTAATGCTCTTAAGCCATAGAGCATTCTTTCCGTTCTTGAAACATGCCAATCTTGTTCTCATCTTAAGGCTCATTATTCCTGATGCCTTATGTGTCAGGAATGCTTTCCTCCCTAATTTTTACACTGCTGGTTCCTTCTTATAATTTAGGACTTTTCCATTTTAATTCTCTGCAAAGTATATATCAGTAAATAATTTCTAGTTGAACGGTATCATTGCCTTTACAATTCACCACTGTATACCCAGTGCCTAGAAGAGTGTTAGTTTTCAATAAGTATTTGGAGAATAATTGATCTTCAGAATTAATGTGTTAATTCTGTAACTACCAGTGTCACCGTATTTGAAGCAATTAGCTTCTTTATTGATAGGTTAGGACAACAATCTGATCATTTAGTTACAGAGCTTCTAGATACAGAGCTGTAATACTTTATAGTCTATAATAATGTCATAACCAGCTTCTGATACAAATAACTCAAAAAATGGGAGTGAGAAAAGTGAAAATAAACCCAAGATATCAATTTACTCAATGTTTTTCTATTTGTACTTTAATTGGTAATTAGATAATTTTGCTACCAGACTATAGGCAATGCCTTAGTTACTATTTTACAGTCCCAATTACTAATTTTAAAAAGTTTCCGCTTAATTCAGAATTAAAGAATAGTTGGCTTCTTCAATTGAACTGTCTATTAAAATAAGAATGGCTGCTAAAAAGTTTGAGAACAATACTATATTTCAACAGTATGTGGGAAGAGTAGTCACGAGCTGGTCTTTGCTTAAATTCTACCTTTGTTCCTCACTAGTGGTGTGACTTCAGGAAACATTTTTGCCTTTCTGAACTTCAGTTTCCTCTGGTTAAAAATGATATGGTAACACTTAAATCATAGAATTGTTATAAAGTCCCTAAATTCCTCACAGAAAATAGAAATTCAATTATCATGAATTATATTCTTTTTTCTTTCTTTCTTCTTGTTCTTTGTGTACACTTCTCTTCAAATATCAAGGCTTTATTTCTGTTTTTAATTGCAGCCGATGACTTTGTGTTCTGACGGCGGTTCTGTAATCAGGCTGGAGAGGGACTATCACAGTGAGAAGAGTTGCACAATAAACACTTTTGGCACTTTGTTAAAGCTCCTCGGAAATCTGCCGGTACCAGAACTTTCCCTCCTCTGCACCACTGCATCGCCACCACAGACTGTATTCCCTAGCAAGAAAATTTAAAACTAGCTTAGAAGCAAAGGGAAGAGAGGACTCCTGTGCTTATATTTAGTTTCTACAAGGACAAGAGAATAGATAAAAATTACACGTAACCACAGAACTCCTTATCTGTAAGAAATCCCTATTGTCTTTTACCCAATGACGAAACGAGTTTTTGCAAAATTGATTGCTTCCCTTGTCTTATAATTTTTCTTCTTAAGGCATTGGACTCTCTCCAATCTACTCTATGTATTGCATTTGCATAAGTTTGTTCCCATACCAATCCTCCAGTCCTAGGATTCATTTGCTGGCTCTTTGGATTCCCATTTAAAACAACTATAAAGTTTAAAACTTTCAACTGTATCACAGACTCACTTTTTAAGGAGAAAAGAGAATATTGACTCTAAAATAGATAATAGAAATAAAATAGGCAAAAATAAATAACTTTCATTTCCCATGTGCACATATATCCTATGAGGTTAGGTGGCATAACAAGTTGATGACAAATTGGTGACTAGAACCTAGCCTACCAATTCCTATTTAATGTTTTTAATTCCTATACTCTGGGCCAATTTCTATATGTGAAATATACAGTTTTTGCTTGTGTAAGTGTGAATAGCTATAGTGAGTTTACAGCCTTTTCTCGCCATTGTTGTAAAGACCCAGGCACACTGCTCTTGCTGATGGGACAGTCTCTCTACAGAGTGAGCAATGACACTTGGAAAAAAAGAAAGTCAGAATGAATCTTTCATGATCTATAGGATATAATAATCATTCAATTAAAGTCATCTATTTATTTTAGTATAAAACATTAACATCAACAACCATATTTAATGCATTCAATTCAACAAATAAATATTTATGGAACAAAATATGATTAGTGCAGTGCCTAGCTCTAATAAGTGCTTGATAAATGTTAATTATTACTATTTTTATTTTTCTGTATCATATACAATATATAATTCTATTATGAGTCTATAAAGTAGCTATTATTATTTTCATTAGTGTTATTATAATTATCATCCTCACTCAAGTTTTACAAGTGAGGAAACAAAACAAGGCATAAACATAATCTCTGCCACTCTAAACCACTGAGAATTTGACAAGAGGTTAGATTATCTATTTGTGTCCTGCACCCAGTTCAATGCTGCCCTCTATTAGTTTTAGGCAGAAAGTCACATAGTCCTCACGTGACTCCTTCCAGACTCAGGGATTCCAGTATGTAATTATTTTGTATTTTACTCACTGTAGTCCACAGAAGGATCTTAATATACTGAGCCCAGTTCTCTCTCCCAGTAACTTCTACCAAATGGCCTTCTGTTAAATTCTCTCTGGGGCTTCAAGAAATAATGTTAATCTCTCTTCTCTATGGGTATCATGATATCATGGTGAAAAACCATCATGACATGTCTCCTTCTCTTCTTCAGGTTCAACATCCAATTCCTTCAGCAAGGCCCTATGTGATATGTCCTGTACTTTACTATTAATTGATTTTTTTCTCTGTATACTCCCATTTATCCATGCCCATTTTTTAAAAAGGGCAGTCAGAACTTTATAAAATACTTGAGTCAAGGGCTAGTCCAAAGTATAGTGGGGCAAATAAGCGTCCTCAATCTTTAGCCTATAAAAATCCTATGCAATCCAAATTTCAAATTTCAGCTCAGATGTCACCATTTTGATACAAGCATCATCTTTCACTCAATTGGCAAGTAGACATCACCATTTTAATATTCGTTTATATACAAATATGTTCCCTAATCTCTGGAAGACAGCTAGGATACATCTGAAGCATTTATGTGAGCACTTTATGTGTTTTGGTGGGAATGGCAACAAGACATTAATTCTATACATCCAGCACCTCTGCTGCCTGTCACATGTGGTAGGCAGTGGAGGAACTGAATGAGTAGAATGAGTATTTTGTGTAAAGAAAACACCAGGTCCAAACTCCCTGAGGCAAAAAAGTGCTAGGGACATTTGAAGGAAGAAATGAAATCCAATATCTTGGTGTGGTATGGAAGGTATGGTACGACATCTTACTATCTACAGTTTTAAAGTAATTCTTGGCACATTAACACTGATAAGAATATGGAACAGAGATGACCAGGAGTAGAATTCTATGTCTCAACAAAATGACATCTTTCCAGGTGGACAATAACAATTTCAAATAACAATTTAAAAAGTGGTTGTTCAACCATTTTCACTCAAGTTCTGATTAATCCATCTTCTATATTTGAAAACATTGGGAAGAATTTTTTATTTGTATTGTTGAACAAAACATTAAAAAAATTGTTTTTCCTTTTGGTTTGTGACTATTAAAAATTGTGTTTCTATGGAAAAAAGAAAGGGATAAAATTATGAATGTGTAAGTCAAATAAAAGTAAGCTGCTTTTTAATAGACAGCTTGTCAAAATCTTTAAAAGAGCACACATCATCACCCTTTCCCCCCATAGAATACCTATAGTTCTCTGAGGGATTCCAGTGATCTTTGGGAAAAAAATGTGACAAACATTGCATTAGGTATATTTGCTAAGAACTTTACATTGTCCTAAGATTGTAAGATTCCCCATACTTACTATCAAACAACAAGGTAGAGTGGCATATAAAAATGTGACAAGATGAATATTGCAGCTGTTGGAACTCAGAAAACAATACCCCAAAATGAAAGCCTCAGAAGCAAAAGTTTTCCTGTCACCTTCTGCTGCCGTCCTGTCCTATTCTTCCCCAGGGTTAGCCATAGAAACTAGAATCCCTTTTCCTTTAGGTGGGTCATAGAAACCTGAACCCTATTTTTCAAAGCCAGCCAAAAACCCTAAAAATATGACTCTACCTTTCCCTCTGCCTTTCTTTGCAAAAACTGGCCATAAAAATTATCTGATCTACCTTGTTTGGCTGTAGGACATGAGAACCCAATTTGAGAGAGGGTCCTGCCCCATACCGAGAAAGGAAGAATGCATGCTCAGAGAGGCCAAGAAAAATCTAGATGGACAAGCCTGGCTGGTTTCCCCATTAGATCTAGTAGCATTAGATCATATCATTTTTGTCCAATCATATTTCCACATGGCTGTCCATATGTTGTTGAACCTAAGCACAAAAATAGACAATTTCCCTTGTATCTTTGTGTCTTCAATCTGAAGACTCCCATGTACATGTTAATAAATGTGTGTGCTGTTTCTCCTATTAGTCAGCTTCTCGTCATTGATTTTCAGCGAACTTTCAGAGGGTGAAAGGGGAGTTTCCCTTCGCCCTTACACTGCTAACAAGTATTTCAGAAATTCAGGGAGGAAAATAATCAAAAGATGATGAAATATTAAACCTAGGGTAATTTTCATGGAGGAAGAATGTTTTAGGACCCATATGCTGTAGGACATAAAGGTTGCTGGTGGGTCCAACAGAGGTTTCTCAGTCAGACATGCCCAACACAATTCATAGGCAGAATTGTGGCTGAATTGTGCTGAAACTAAAGATATTTTTCCTCAGCCTTTATAAGGCTTAATTTTTCCAACCTATCAAACAAGTATTTTTCAAAATGACCATAAAAATAAATACTGAGAGATATTTATGGAGCTGCTGGTGACAAGTATCATGGCTCAAGGCAGTACTTGATATAGGCAGTAGGGCTTTGGAAGCCAGCAGTGGATTGGTCTCCTTTGTGCTGTGATTTTAGAGCTCCTTCCTAAAACTCCTTTTCCTACCACTAGAGACACGTCCATTTGGATACAGGGGCTATTTAGGTCATCAAGAGGGGATCCCTATGGTGTCAACCCATGATCAGTATGACTTGTTCCACAAATTCAGAACTGGTATACACTTCAATTTTTGATTGTGTTTAGTTAATCCAACTGCCCACCCAACCCGCTTAAGGGCAAATATTTTTTTTTGGCACCTACTTCCCTTCTGTAATTTCTTAAGGACACGGGAATTTATCCATTGAAGTGTTTCAATTCTCTTCCAAGTGGCCAAGGAGAAATGGATTAGTTCTGCTTATGTTTGTTTATTTTTGGCCTCAAGGCATCACTCTGTAAGACAGGGCCTTCTAACTCAGTGAAGTATTTCTCTTTGTTCACGGCATGCTCCTGCAGCCCAGATCTTGCCCAGTCTGCAGAAGTATCTCGAATTCGACTCATTTCTTTTCTCCCTCCCTCTCTCCTTCCTTCTTTCCATTCTTTTCACCATACCATTTCATGCACAACCAAGGAGTCCTTACAGAAAAATCAGACATTCCTGAGAATCTCAGAGCCTCATAAACTGGGGCTGGGATACCAGTCTAGATTCTCTTTCCTTCCGGACATTTTATTTTAGGGAACAGTTTGATACTTTCTCCGTCAGTGGGTGGAGAAAAAGATCAGTTTGGTCTTTATATCCAGAAACCGATGCCTCGCTATCCAAAGTAATCTTTCTTTTCCCCCTCAGCCAACAGAAAGGCAAGTTTACTAAGCTTCTCAACAAATAGAAGCTGTTACTCACTAGCATTTTCTAAGAACAGTCAGTGACTACTGCCTCATATATGTGGTACTGAGAAAATACATTGCAGAGGGTTTTTTTCTGATCACTGTTGGTCTGTTTCAGGTTACCCCATGATCCTCATCTGTACATATAGGAGAGAGGGTCAGGGTTCTACTGTCTTCTCAAGGAGTCCTCTTTTAATTCAAGGCTTAGGAGGCACCCTGATGCAAAAATATTTCTAAGGAAATAATAGCTTTATTGTCTAAGGAAAAAATCTGAACAGATGACTTTGGGAGGTTGGGAGAAATGAGAAGCTACAACTAAAGGAGTAACAGCAGAAGTCTAAAGGCAAATTTCCTCTCTGATGTGATATTGAAGATCCACAGCAGACTGGGAGCTACAAGTTTATTTTCTGAGTTATTTTAAAAATTATTTTTCGTAAGGAAGATTTAAAAACATTATTTACATGTGAATAAAACCGATCATACATGAAGATAATTTACTAGCTCATAGTAACATCATACTTATTCCTCAGTATTCAAAATGCAAGACAGAAGCATAATATGCTTTAGAGAAGATGTGGATTTTTTTCTTTTTCTTATTTTAGAGACAGGGTCTTGCTCTGTTGCCCAGGCTGGAGTACAGTGGTATGATCACAACTCACTGCAGCCTTGATCTCCTGGGCTCAAGCAATTTTCCCACCTCAGCCTCCTGAGTAGCTAGGACAACAGGTACATGTCACCATGCATGGCTAATTTTTTGATTTTTTGTAGAGACAAGTTCTCACTATGTTGACTAAGCTGATCTCAAACTCCTGAGCTCAAGTGATCCTCCTGCCTTGGCATCCCCAAGTGCTGGGATTACAGGCATGAGCCACCACACTTGGACAAGACATGTGTTTTTATATCAGATAGAATAGGGTCATACTAGCAAAGAGCACAAAATGTTATGCAACTGATCTCTCAGATTTCCCCTTTATAAAATGATAGCTATATAACTATAAAATATGATTATATTACTCCTTTTAAAAATTGCTACTATTATTAAATTTTATTTATTTATTTTTTTGAGATGGAGTCTCACTCTGTCGCCCAGGCTGGAGTGCAGTGGCCAGATCTCGGCTCACTGCAAGCTCCACCTCTCGGGTTTACGCCATTCTCCTGCCTCAGCCTCCCAAGTAGCTGGGACTACAGGCGCCCGCCACCTCGCCTGGCTAGTTTTTTGTATTTGTTTTTTAGTAGAGACGGGGTTTCACTGTGTTAGCCAGGATGGTCTCGATCTCCTGACCTCGTGATCCGCCCATCTCGGCCTCCCAAAGTGCTGGGATTACAGGCTTGAGCCACCGCGCCCGGCCGATTAAATTTTATAATTCATGTGAATAAATGTATATTTATTGGCCTTCAACTTTTTGACTGTGTAATTTAATCAATGTACTCAACTCCTGTGCCTCAATTTTCTGATTTTTAATGTTTGCATTATTACAGTAACCACTCAAGGGATTATTGTGAAGATCTTATACATGTTAGTTCTTTGAGTAGTGACCATTAAGTATATGTAGTGATGATGATGATGATGATGATGAGATATTCTGACTGCCTGGTTGTAGTAAACACCAATCAATTGTGATCATTAGTTTATATTCCCTATTCAGAACACTTTAGCTTAAAAAAATCCACCTTCAGTAATTTATAGTGCATTAACTAATAACATAGTTGCCAAACTTCCTTTCTATTTCAATGGTTATTTTTAAAATTTTCTTCCTTACTTTATATCTGTCTTCCTTTCTTTCTTACTAGGTAAGGCCTGAATATTTTACACCTAACTTTAAAACTGCCCACTAAATTATATAAAATAATGAACAAAACAGGTAAGGTGAACTAGAAACAGCACTGGTCTTAATAGAAAGAGACCTGGGTTCTAGTCCCCATTCTGACACTTTCTATGAGAACTTGAGATGGATTATTATTTTGAATCTAAATACATGTTTATTACTTCTGCTCTTGAAATTCAGCTAACTGAAGGACCATTATAACCCTTCTTGTCTCCTAGCTTCTAGTTGTCTCCTGACCTTTAAGTTGTTGCTTCTGCTGCCATCTTCCTCCTTTACAGCATCCATTTCAAATGTGAAAGACCCCTTGATTATATCATGATTGTTTCAGAAGAGCTGTCTCTGTCAATCTATCTTATAGAAAATTGACCAGTTAGGTTGGCTGGTCTTTAAACTAGTACAATGCACAGTCCAAACAGCCAAAATGAGCAGAGGGGCCTGATGACACAGAATAGAGTTTAGGGAACTCTATTCTGCTGATGTAAGCAAACGTTTTTCCTAAAAGGCAACAGGTATAGAAGGCAATATGACTGATTCACATAAAACAAAGTTTAAGACTATATGCCTGGGCCGGCATTTGGCACCAAGAAAATAAAGCTGAATAAGGCATAGTTTTGCCTTTGAGGAGCGCATAGTCTAGTGTGTTAAAATATACATTACATTGAGATAAAATGAGTGTGTAACTATCAAAAGGTATGTGCTCTTTGCAAGGGCAAAATAAAAGGATCTTAGCTTATGTTGGATGTTAAGAAATATTTACTCTTTAGAGTATAATCCTTGAGCCTGAGTCTTAAAGGATGAGCAAGAATCTGGAAAAAAACAGTGTCAGAAAGTCATTCTACATCACAGAGACATGGATGAAGAACAAAGGTAGAGAAGTGTAGCAGAGAACTGGAGTGTGGGTGTGTTATGTGTGTGTATGTGATCCTACAACTACCACCATATGCTGCGTAACAACATTTTGGTCACAAATAGGTCATAGCTAGGGTAGTGGTTTCATAAGATAATAATAGAGTATTTTTACTATACCTTTTCTATGCTTACGTATGTTTAGATGTGCAAATACTTACCGATATTTTATAATTGCTTACATTACTCGGTACAGTATTATGCGTTAAAGGTTTGCAGCCTAGGAGCAAATGGATCATACTCTCTAGCCTAGGTGAGTAGTAGGCTAAACCATCTAGGTTTGTGTAGGAAAATGATGATGTTTGTATAACAACGAAATTGCCCAGTAATGCAATTTTCGCAATGTGTCCCTGTAGTTAAGTGACACATGACTGTGGTTCAGCACTTCTGGTTAAGTGACACATGACTGTGGTTCAGCACTTCTGGTCATCTAGAGAGTATGACAGATGATTCATACATGAATGAGAAGGGAATGGGAATAGAAAGAAAAAACTGTGAGGGTCAGAGCGGGTGGTTAAAGACATAGAACAGGGGAGAAGAACTGATGAATCTCTCTCCTAGAGGAAATGAGAAAAAATGAAATGGAGAGAATTCTTGGATGGAGTGCTACTTACTATAAAGGGCTTCTCTCCCTTGAGACCAGAGGAAAGAAAGTAAAGAAAGCAGTATAGGTAGATAAACATTTTGATGGGGAGCAGAGTTACGAGGCCCATTCTCCCCAGTGGCTTTCATTCTTCTGTGAAGTAGTTGAGGGGCTTGCGTGCTATGAGAGTGTATTGGGTGGTAAAAACCTTGAAGAGAAGGCCAATGTTTTGGCATATTCACTAAAGATCACAGGAAAGAAAAATCACTATGGGTAAATAAACAAAATAACCAGTGAAAAATAAGTAATCAAGAATAAGTAAAATATTAGGCAGCATAAAAGGTCCATCTAAGACTGTTTGCAATGAATTTGTTGACAACAAATAAGCAAGGCTGGATGATTTTCACCAACATTGTCTTGTTCTCTGGCTCTAGGAGGAAAGAATGCAGATTGCAGTTTTGATCTTTTTCTATCCTCTCTAGAAGTTTCCAGTTAGGGTTATGTTTTTTCCACAAGAGAAGGTGGGGAGGGGGGCTCTTAGTAAGAATGATTCAGCTTGGGTGTCAGGCTGGCAAGGCTTATGGCAAGAGCTAGGTGGGGAACAATGAGAAGCTGATTTTCAGGATAGCGTGAGGATCATTAAAGCAGAGGACTTTATGAGGTTGAAGAATTGGCGGAATGAGAGAGACTATTAGAAAGCTATAAGACGAGGTGATGTGGGAGTCAACAGTATAGTATGAGACTGTTGGAATTACTGATGTGACAATAATTCTGGGGTTGATGCTACAGGAGGCTAGAGCTAATAATAGTTCAAATTAGGCCTAATATTCAAACAGAACAGGGGAAGTAGTCAAATGACAGAAAATTTTCGACTGTTTTCTGCCCCATGTTCTGGCATAATGTTTTTAAGGAAGGGTAACAATAGCTAGACTTTTGTATAATATTTTTTTCTTGTTTTCCCCCTTGTCCCATGTCCTTATCATTTTGAAACAACTTTACTTTGAGTCCCATAAAACCCCCAGTAAGCAAAGTTGTAGACTGTGAAGCTCTACTTTATTTGGTGTAAATAATCAAAGTTACTTAAGGTTTTACACATATTACAAAATTCCTGGGATCAGGGTCAGGATGAAGTATTTCTGGCCCTGGTACATTTGCTGTAATTTTGAATCAGGTAAGAGTGAAGGAAACAAGACCCCAGACAAAATAAAGAGGTAAACATCTGTCACCTTTGTCCTCCTGCTCCTTGTGTGACAAAGGTTGCCATGGTGCTAGAAGAGAACAGAACTCATAGAAAACAAGCAAAATGTACTGTACGTAATACGAGGAATTTTTTTTAAATCTTTGATTTTTTTTTCCTCTGAGTCAGACTTGGTGAGAAAATTTTCTGACTCACACAGTATGTTAGATGCCATGTTAACAGTAACTTCTTCCAATATAGCATACTCCAACCAGAGTAGTTTCAGCTTTTCCTATTTCATCCTTGGGCCCTCGGGGATGCAGCTATTGGGCTGTTGTGTATAGTTTCTGGTGATAAAGATTTCTGATGTAAAGGATTTCCAAGGGATGACAAAGTCCATGATGAGGGACTGGATGTGGACAAAATAAGTGGTTTGGAGACAAAAGCCCTCAGCTTTTAAGGTGCCCTTTGTTTTCAAATAAGTCATATCTGGCTGATCAAAATAAATACTGTAGCACCATTTGGAAGCTTCCTCTGAAGAAAAATGCCTGCTCTGGGCCAAAAGCTGCAGCAGTGAGCCTACTCCTGTCAAAGTGATTTTCCCCCCTTCTTTGTTCCTCTTGATAATCCTAACAGTCTTTTGTATGTACACAGAGCTGAAAGCTGTAATAACCCCAGTTTTACAGATGAAATAACTGAGGCTCTGGGACAGAACGAACCTTCCCCCAAAGTACACGGCAGGATGGTAGTGAAGCTGGAGCTAAAGTCTCAATCTTCACATCCTGCTGCCTTCCTGCATGGCCGGCCTGGTCCCTGGTAGAGAAAACCAGTGTTTCCCCATGAGTTCATGTGCATCTGTGCGTGTGTCCTCTGTGCACTCAGGCCTCCAGGACTTTTGTCACCGTCCAGAATCACTGGTCTTGACCACGACACATTCTCCAAGAAGCTGAACTCCCCTGTTTTTGTTTGTTTATTTTTACACAGTAGCACATCTGTGTGCAAAAAGAGAGAATGTGGTGTCCAAGCTTCAGGATCTGACCCCCGAAGCCTCGCCAGCGGCGTCTGTCCGGCCTGCACTTCGGTCTGAGCTGCACTCGGGGGAGACGCCGGGCTGTTTAGCCGCCGTATCCCCTGGCAATCTGTTCAGGAAAACAGACAAGAAAGGGCGGCCCAGGGCTGCGCCAGCTTCAGAATCCTGCTGCCATCTAGGGATGAAATGAAGCGTCTTCCAGCATGCAGCCGCCCTGATGGATCGCTGGGGCCTCGGGCGGGGTGCGCCGCTGTCCTTTCGCAGCCGTCCGGGCGGCTCTGCACGTGCAACGTGCGATCCGCTCCCCCCCCCCCCCCCCCCCCCCCCCCCCCCCCCCCCCCCCCGCCAAAGCAGCCCGCAACACCCATGGTCGGCCGCGGGGGACCCTGCCGATACCACTCGGGGTCGAGACTGGCGCGGTGGAAACCGCGGAGCAAAAGGAAACACAGACAAAAACAGTGAGAAGGTAAAGAGAGCGAGAGAAAACAGCCAGGGAGCAAGGAGCAGAAACCCTGCGAGAACAGAGACAAAAAAGGGAAGGTCCATCAGCGGAAGCGGGCTGCCCTAATCACCTGCGATGCGTGTGTTTATGGAACCTTGTCGTTGTCACCGCGCTGGTGTCCACACGCAGCTTAATGAGGTCCAAAGCGTCAAGCTACTTTCTTTTCCATATATGATTTTCAAGGTTTCCTTTTGCAAAAAGGAGGAGGCGGCGGGGGGGAGGGAGTGCAGGGAATAGGAT
>NW_012116733.1:2005640-2050284 GCF_000951035.1 Colobus angolensis palliatus
GGGGAGGGGTCAGGGATTGGGGAAAGGGTCCTGCTGTTGACTGGGAGGCCCTGCTGGGAAACTTCAAACCACATTCTTTCTGAAAGGAAGTGTTATTAAAAGTAACTTTAATCCTTCCAGCCAGAAGGCTCATAAAAGCATACAATTAAGTCAAACAAATGACAAGAGCATTTTCTCTCCTACCTGTTTCCCCCTTCTGAGAGTAATTAGTACAGGCTAGTCTTGTCTCATTTTGTGCAAATAGAAGCAGAGCACTTTGGTAGGTGCCAGATTTTCTCTTACTTTCCACAACCTGCCTCTTCCTTCTATCGCCCCACCCAAAACCCGGTTCAGCTCTTGGTACCAACCAGCCTGCCTGCAGATCCAGCCAAGAACAAAGGGGCGAATTTCAATATTTCCTCTTTGTGCAAGGTTAATTGAAAATCAAAAAGTCACTTTTCAAATGTCATATTAAACCCGCCACTGCATCAATTTCCTTTTGGTTCCCATCTCCATGGGCAAGAGAAAAGTGTTTTGCGGGGGAGAGAGGCGGGGGAAGTAAGGACACAATGAGGGAAAAGAGAAAGAAAGAAGTGAAGGGATTAAAAAAATCAGAGATACACACACTTTGATTACAGATAGGCTAACATGCAGCGGAAAATTGTTTCCCAGAGTGTCCTCAGTCAAAGACAGTCTTTACATTCAGTACTGCGTTACTTGATATTCCAGAGACAGAATTGCATCCTAAACCTAGAGAGATTAGGCCTCCATGTTTTTATGTTT
Source organism: Colobus angolensis palliatus (assembly GCF_000951035.1). NCBI lineage: Eukaryota > Metazoa > Chordata > Mammalia > Primates > Cercopithecidae > Colobus > Colobus angolensis. The sequence continues at coordinate 2,006,403 of NW_012116733.1, forward strand.
TAGTAGATGGATCACAATATGATTGTCATAAATGCCACCGGATTTTAAAACCTTAAAGGGTAATGTAAATAACGGGGCCATCTTCAGTCACCCTTCCCACTTTTTATACCCCTCTGAAACAGGTGCAGAAACACACACACGTCCCCACAGATAGAGATACAGCCCTATGGAGTTCTGACAGTCAGTTTTTGTCACAGTTGGGCTGGAGTTTCATGACCTAGCATCCTTAGCTTTGCTCCTGGCCCAGTAACTGTTCTCTGTCTGGATTTCCTGAGACTCAGTTTTCTCTTTTCAGGCATCATATCTGCCTCCCGAATTCACTACTCAGACTACATGAGGGGCCACATGAATAGAACAAACTCATACGAATGCTTTACCTTCTTCTCGCATTCCCTAGGTCTTGTCCCTGATTAGGTGATCTTAACAAGTTCAATTTTCTGGAGTGGAAACCTGGCTTGTTGTTGCCAGTATTCCTGAGGTCTGCAGAGTGGTCTGGAGATAGAACTATATGTTGCCAGGCTTCTTCATGCTCACTGTGTGTGTTTCCTGTGCTCCCTGTCGCTCTGCTGCACTCACTTGCCAGTTGTTCCTGAAGCCAGTTGCTTTCCTGCCCAGTTGCTTTGGTCTTTCTGTCTACTATCTGTCACCTTGTTTCCCAGGTATGGGCCTAGGGGTGTATCCTCTCCTATGATGTACCAATGAATCTATTTCCTGTGGACCAGCCTAGCCATGATAGGCTTATCTACCGGGAAATATTTGATTTACTACAGGTTTAACTTTTAAATATACCTACAAATAACTTTTTGGTTAGATAAGCAGAGTGAAGAAGCAGAATTGTGAATTAAATTCATTCTAAGATAACCCACCTGCATAAACCAGGCCCCTAAACTTTTTTTCATTTTCAATAATATTGTAATATTGTGGTGATATCAGATGTGTCGATCAACCCTAAATGAAGGGTAGGTGGAGAAGAACATTACAACTCTCTAAACTCATTAGAATGCAAAGATAGAGAGAGCCTCCGCAACAACAGCCACCTAGCTGTGTCAAAGTTCTCCTAGTGGCATTATCTTCATTGGTGAGATTGAATAGACAAAATCTGTGTCTTACCCTTTTAGATTTCTGTCAACCCGTACCTGTATGCAATATGCTGTGCCCTACTGGAATCTTTCTTACAGATTTTCATTAAAATATTGCATCTGTTATACAAGTTTTCTTAGCATGCCCCGATAACAATGACTTCTTCATTGTGCAGCACTTCTTCCGATATAAACGTCTGTCTTGGTCCATTCAGGCTGCTGTAGCAAAATACATTAGACTGAGGAATTTATAAACAACAGAAATTTATTTGTCACAGCTATAGGGACTGGGAAATCCAAGATTAAGGCATCAGCAGATTTGATGTCTGATGAGGGCTCCCTCTCTGCTTCACAGATGGTGACTTCTTGCTATTTTTTCACGTGGTGAAGTCAGTGAACAAGCTACTTTAGGCCTCTTTTATAAAGGCACTAATCCCATTCATATGGGCTCTGCTCTCAGGATGTAAACCCCTCCCAGAAGCCCCACATCTTAAAACTATTGTACTGGGGATTAGGTTTAAATATATACATTTTGCGGGGGACAAAATCATTTAGATCATACCAACTTCTATTAGATACTGGTAACAATTTGTTGCACATAATCGGACATACGTGTGTCTCCTTCCCACTCTCCAAAGTTACTGAAAATAAGGACCATATCTATCAACTTTATAGTTCAGGAACTTAAGGGTAGATGTTTAATAAATAATTGTTGGAGGTTGAAGAAATATAAAAGAGAAAATGGATCTGGGACTGTATTAGCATAATATCTAGATATTTTCCAAGCAATTTAGTAATAAAAACCTAATTTGTCATTGTGTTGGGCTAGCAAAAAAGCAATCAGATGACTGGATTAATTAATACCTGCAAACAATTGTGTTAGAATTTTTACATAGTCTAAGTTGACAGAATATGCATGTGCATCCCAAAACATTCTTTTAGCTGGTGAAGCTGTTTACTTAAGACATGCTTACAGTCTCACAGGGAAAATTTGCCAGCATGACTTGTTTCCTTAGTCCAGTTGAGTTTCTTAATCTAATCTAGAACTTCCTGTCCTCAACACTACCACTCAAATGGAAGATAGAAAGAGAAAGAGGGAGGGAGGAAAGGAGAAAGGGAGGAAGGAAAGAAGGAAGTAAGGAAAAAAAGAAGGAAGGAAAAGAAAGAAACGTCATATGTAACAGATACATCTACGCTGGAGTTGAAGTGGAATTCCAGCAAACTAGTTGGGCAATTCCAAAGGAAAGCTTTTAAATTCCTACTTTTACAACATTGGATGCTGAGAATAGTAGGTCATTGCTGCTTATCACCATTATGTTATATTTCTACAAAGAGATTCTCCAGAATCTTTAAAGGGCTCTCATCGAATGTCGAGTTTAAATATATGAGTAGAATTTATTTACAGTGGTAGAACTGGGAATTAGAACTGATGTATGCATAGCGCGGGAGAAAGTCTGAGAACTTGGTTTTAGTAAAACTGGCATTTTGCCCTGGTACTTCCTTTAATCCTCTATATAACCTTGGGCAAGTAACTAAATCTCTGGGATACTCTCTATATATGTATTTTAAAAGGGAATGTGTTGGGGAAGGCAATGGGTGAGACAATGCTGATCTAACACATGGATTATGGTGAGTCAATATCTGTGAAATTGTGAAAAAAGTTACATGCATGTTAGAACTAGAAGACATTATTTATTACTTATATTTTAGTAACCTATCCAAATATATTGAATGCTTACTTTATGGTGACCTTTTGCTGTTCTGGTGCCAGAAGCTGGGCTCCAACTGGCCTGAATCTCTTAATAAAATCTGCTAGTTCAGAGTTTGTCATATTATCAATAATTTTTGCATTGTCTTTTGATTGTAAGTGCACACACAGTCGAATATGTCAAAAAGCCACTCCTGTTGAAAAGACTGACGTAAGTGTTCTAAAGTCCGAAAGAAAAGGGAGCTGTGTTAAAGGTTAAGATAGCTTTGCCAGACCAGTGTCTCTTCTCATTTACATTGCATGCTTTTTATGTCCTCCTTCCTCTCTCTTTTTAACAATCTCCTTCTCTCCCTTAATGCTAGTATTTTGTAAGATATCCAAAATGTGTATTTAATCCATCCAAGTTTGTAGTCTCCAGTGTCAAAGCTTCTGCTTAATGCTGAGTTAATGCTCGGTCGTGCCAAAGCTTGAAGCTTTCAACGCAGCCCTGAAACCAGCTGCGACACATCACTAACGCTGAGGCTTCGGCTCCAGAGACTGCTGCCTGCATGGAGTAAATGCATCATATTTTAAAGCTTTGTCAGTGCAATCTAAGAGCTGTGTAAAGTGTAATTGGGGATCTTTGAAAAAAAATTATATTTGAAACCATTTTACAAGAATCATCAGGGGAGGCTTGCTTGAAACTTTTTCTTCTTAACATCTCACTGCCCCAGAAACAGGCCTATCACTTTGGGTAGTTTTTGCTTGTGAGCAGATTGTTTCTTTTCTTCAACCATCTTTTCTTTTGCAGTGAGCTGAAGTAAATAAATTTGAGAAGGGTGACATTCTTTTCTAACTGTAGTCTCAGAATGACTAATCTTGCAAGGAAGAACCTGGTACACCTTCTCTTTCACAACTAGGCCATTGCTCCTCCAGGTGTGGTCCATGGATCAACAGCATCAGTGTCTCCTGAGACCTTATTAGAATGCAAATTATCTATGGGGAGCACCCAGGGATCTGAGTTTTAATAAGTCCTCAAGGTGATTCTGCTCAGCACTAAAGTTTGAGAATCATAGCTCTAGGCTATTTGAATTCAGAAATTCCTGATATTGCATCCTTGGGAGATGCCTCACTCAGAACATTTTAAGGATGGGAGACTCACTATATTAGAAGCCACTTGAAAAAAAATCAACCTCTTCTGTGACTAAAAGTTTTCATAACATCATTTTAAAATGTATTGAGAGATACCTGCTTCTATAGCATTCTTTTTGTTTTTATTCTTCTTATCTTCGATGCTTGGCATTGAGTAGGTGGTCAATATATTTGTATTAAAATGAGGAAAATATTGGCCTTAGTTTTGTTTTCTAGATAAACCTATCTAATCCAATAAATCCATCTTATCTTTATTTCATGAGGCAGCCTGTCAGATATTGAAAGCTACTAAGATGTGTAAGTCCTCTCTTCTTTAAGTTAATGACGGCTGGAGTTCTTGCATCCACATCAGAGGACACTGCACACAAACTCAGGCATCCCCTACTGACTGTCCTTTGGATGTGGACTCTTTCTCTTCTAGGAACAATGAAAAACCTCAGAACCATTACATATCATCTGGAAATAGACCAGAGTTTCCTGTGTATATGAATGCAAATAATTTTTAATAGAGCTTAGAACTTTAAAATTAAATCTATTAAAATCGACATTAGTTCCGACCTGTTGAACTTTTCCTCTGTTATTCCTTCTTTATTGACATTATTTCTCCTGTATTTTAGAGGGCTAAAAAAATTGAGTAAATAATAAATTCATCTTAAAAAAGTATATAAATTAAGAAGGCAAACAAGAGAAAAAGAAACACTCATAATTATACAACCCATAAGAAATAGAAATTAGTAATTGTCTTTCTCCTTCTCTCCTTCTCTCTGCATAAATATCTGTATCTGTACATACACATGCCCTGAATATATGACCATATTATAATTTGTATTATTTACAACAAATGTTGGTGCAAACATACACACATACACATCAGGTATCCTAACTTAGTTCTAAGTAGGGATTTGACATACCTGAGAAACCTTTAGGAGATGTCTGCAACCTCTTGGAACGATGACGGATCCAGGCACTTTAGTGCGAACTATTAGGTTGGTGCAAAAGTAATTGCGATTTTTGCCATTACTTTCAATGGCAAAAACTGCAATTACTTTTGCACCAACCTAATAGTTAGAAATCCTTCAGAACTTCCTGTCTTTAGAGTTGTCTCCCAATCTAATCTCCATTTGACTCATGTTTAAAAGCTGTAGGAAACAGAAAATCTGCAATTAGAAACAGCAAATGCTATTTCTTTTATTATTATTATTATTTTGTATTTTGAGACAGAGTTTCACCCTTGTTGCCCAGGCTGGAGTGCACTAGTGCAACCTTGGCTCACTGCAACCTCCGCCTCCAGGGTTTAAGTGATTCTCCTTCCTCAGCCTCCCAAGTAGCTGGGATTACAGGGGCCCGCCACCATGCCCTGTTAATGTTTTTGAATTTTTCATAGAGATGGGATTTAATCATATTGGCCAGGCTGGTCTTGAACTCCTGACCTCAGGTGATCCACCCACCTCGGCCTCCCAAATCTGGCTCATGCTAGATTTACAGGCATGAGCCACTGCACCCAGCACAGCAAGTGCTATTTCACTTACAAACCTGCATCCTATTAGAACCCAAGCAACTTAACTGGCAACACAATGGGAACAGGACACCCTTTCCCACTTCACCATAGGATGATGCTCAGCCTTGGCCCTGCAAGAGCTGCCTGATGCTGCAGGGTCTCGGGCGGGTATCAGGAAAACACTAGGGCCAAGCAGTTCCTGGGGGCTTGACATGATACAGAGGGAAGAAGCAGGGCAGGGTGCACTACAAGGCCTAGAGTAGAACGGCAGCATCACCATTGTGCCAAGAAGAGTGGTGGCTTCTAAAAGGAAGTAATTCTGCCTGAAAAAACAGCAGGAGAGACTACATGGCCAGTAGGGCAGGCCTAGACCCTGTTTTGCGAGGCATGGAGAACACCTTGAATGTTGACTTTTAACTGAGCATCTGTGGATCACTCTGAAGCAACCTGCAGAAAGTTTTGACCGTGAGTTTTTTTAAGGAATTAGGTTTTCATGAGCAGATAAGGCAACAATTATTTTAATTTGATAATATTGATATTATACTCTCAACTTTTTAACAACTTTGTGTGTGTGTATGTATTTTCGAGATAGGGTCTCACTATGTCATCCAGTCTGACATGCAGTGGCTATTCACAGGCATAATCATAGCACACTGTGGCCTGGCCTCAAACTCCTGGCCTCAAGTGATCCTCTCACTCCAGCCTCCTGAGTAGGTAAGACCACAGGCACACAACCACCACGCCTGACTTATAACACATTTTTAAAACTAACTCTTTACCATGTCTTATGCCCATAGCCATGCACAAAACATCATAATTGCTAGTGGCTACAGAGTATCAAGTACAATGTACCAAAATGAATTTAATGAGTCTCTCATTATATGACTGTTATGTGTTCAGTATGTCCCCTACTGCAGTTTATATGTTGAAATCCTAACCTCAGTATATCAGAATATGACTGTACTTGGAAATAGGTCTTTAAGGGGTAAATTACCTTAAAAAAGAGGACATTATGGTGGGCTTTAATTTAATATGACTGGTATCCTCATAAGAAGAGATCAGGACACAGAAACAAATAGAGGAAAGATCATATAAAGACACAAAGAGAAGACGGCCAAATATAAGCCAATGCGAGAGGGCTCAAAAGAAACCAATCTTGCTGACACCTTCATTTAGGATTTCTAGCCCTGTGAGAAAATAGATGCCTTCAGTTTAAGTCATCAGTCTGTGTTACTTTGTTATGGAAGTCCCAGCAAATTAATACAGCAACTACTGCTCACAATGTTTATTTAATAAATAGCATTTGTACATCCTGGTACACATCACTGATTATTTTTCCTAGAATCAGTGCTGGAGGTGAAATTATTGGTTCCAAAATTTATTAATAATTTGTATTATTAATACTACCATAGGGTATATTATTATTTTCAACTTTCTTTTTTTCACAAATGTAATACATTTGATTACTTCTCTCCATGTTGAACATACTAAGACCAAGTATAAGACCAAATTGTGTCCTAAAGTTCATAATTATGGGGCTCCCTTCCAATGAACAGTCATGCACTCTCAGATTGCATGGTGCTTCATCACTGTGCAGAAGGCTTACTGTCTTTCAGACCATATTCCATCCATCTTAATAATGTATAGAAGATGCTTCCTAGAATTAGAGGATGCCTCTTGGGGAAATAAGGATCAGATAATTGCCTCTAAAAACTACCCCTGTCAGCTGGAAACAGAAATATTATACTTACAAGGGTCCGTCAGGTTGTTAGCACCTTAGCATGTTTGTGCTATTGTTTGATGATTTGATTTTTGAAAACAATTAATCACATTGTCCATCGGCAAGAAACAAGACATTTCTCTATTTTACGCCAGTATAGCAGCACCACTAAGTTTTAGATAGCTTCACTGTAGACCCCTTTAGAAACATTTCTAGAGCTGGGAGAGGTGGCTGCAGCCCACAGAAGTCCCCTGGAGGTGCTGGTTTTCTAGGAGAGTGCTGTGTGGTGTCCACTGAGAACATTGGCATGCTACATACCTGGCAGAGATAATCAACAATGAATATTTTATGGATTAACTTGGGAAACCAATATAATTCATTCAGGAGCACATGGGAGAATATTCCTAAGACCCTCAGGGGAGAAAAAATGAGATATTTTTCTGTGAAATGGACTGAGTGGGGAGCAAGCATTACAGGATTAGAACCAGCTGAAACCCTAAGAGAGACTTGGGAAAACAGAGAATGCATATAAGAATTTTATATTGAGAACCACTCTCTAAAACCCAAGAGAGAAATTAGAAGCATACCATTCTCCGTAGTTCCTGACATTTCCCATCCTCAGAACAGTGGCTCTGAGAGAGATGCGGGATTAGAATGAGTTTTTCAAAACCAACCAGATCTCAGAATTTAATGTTGTGGCCCAGTCTCTATGGAGGGCAGCTATAGTAGAATGGTTAAGAATAAAGCCTCTGAGCTTCACAAATTTGCAGAGTAAGATATTTGAACTTCCATTAAGACCACTATCTATTTCTACTTTGAGTTTTTCTCCCTATCACACTTGCTCTGTCTCAAGATGGCATTAAAATGGCTGCAGGCAAATTTGCATTGAGCTAAGGGAAAGCTGAGTTGAGGATACATTTGGATTGATATAGCGGGATACGGTTAGTGATTTGCAATCCTTTTATGGATGATTAAGTTCTTACCAGCTCAGAGGATGCATGGCTATCCAGGACTATTCCAATTTCCCACTGTGCTGACTCGAGGGACTTGTGAAGATGAAAGCATAGGGTCAGGGGCTGACTGTCCTATGAATGTGCCGTTCAGTTCCTGCCACCCAAAGGATTGGGCAACTGAAGGAAAATCAACGGGTGAAATGCGTGCAGTGGGAGCTAATCAGCAGAAAATTCTTCCAAACTGTACTGCTCAAGTATGAAGGAAAGTTGATGGAGATTTCCCCAACTTTGATAGCAATCTGAAAATGTTTTTCAAATTCACCAGAAACAACGTGATAAAACTAAAATCATTTTTCAAAACTACAGCAGTAAAAATCAAAGTTCAATCTTGTTAGAAGGAAGTCTGATGTTCTATTATCTTAGAATATTATAAAATCTTGTGCATAGTGTACAAGCACAAGTGTGGAGAAAACATGAAGAGATAAACTATGGGTACATCCCTGCAATGGAATGCTACTCAACAATAAAAACAACTGAACAGTAAATAGATACAACAGCTTGGATGAATCATTTTTTTTTTTTTTTTTTGAGATGCAGTCTTGCTCTGTCGCCAAGGCTGGAGTGCAGTGGCCCGATCTCAGGCCCACTGCAAGCTCCGCCTCCCAGGTTCACGCCATTCTCCTGCCTCAGCCTCCCAAGTAGCTGAGACTGCAGGAGCTGGCAACCACACCTGGCTAATTTTTTGTGTTTTTAGTAGAGACGAAGTTTCACCGTGTTAGCCAGGATGGTCTCGATCTGCTGACCTCGTGATCCGCCCGTCTCGGCCTCCCAAAGTGCTGGGTGGGATTACAGGCGTGAGCCACCCTGCCCAGCCAGGAAGATTTATTTTTAAGTGGTAAAAGTCAATCTGGCAAGTTTTTAATAGTATATGATTTCCTTTGAATGACATTATGCAAAAGATAAATTATATGGAAGGAGAACAAACCATTTTTTTTTTTTTTTTTAGGGACTAGGGTTGAGAGATGGTTTTAACTACAAAGAAATAATATGAGGAAATTTTGGGGTATTATTAACTGTTCTGAATCTCAATGTTGTTAGTAGTTACATGTATCTACAAATGCTACATAAGCTGTACACCAAACCAAAATTAATCACATAATACATTAATTTGAAGATTGCAAAAATATTTTCAAAATTAAAATATTATGTACTTGTTTCAGGAAATCAGTATTATTTATACCATTATATAGTAATACCTGTGGAATTTTTCACTTTTCAAAATTTTAGTTTATTTTGACTTATTTCATTATACTAAATAAATACTAATTTAAAAATATTGTTTGTGATTTTTTGGTTCATAATATTATATTGATTTCCTTAAAGAGATATTCAGTTGGCTAGTTCTCAGGATCCCACAAAACCCAGTCCTGTCCCTACTATGCTGGAGGAGACAGAAAATTGAGAACCTGTGCAGTAAAATAATCATAATGGGCCCAAATATTTCTGTTTGCTAGAGACTGCATACTAAAATCCTAGCATCAGTTATTGGTTATATACAAGCTCACTGTCAGCTATTGTGAGTGAAGAAGGTGAACGTAGGGGATATTCTTAGACATTATGACCCTATAGGCAGAACCCTGCATGAAAAAGGGAAATCAGAGCCATAGGCAAGAAGACAGGATTTAGTGATGACAGAACAGCAGAGATGCCCCGGGGCTACTATACAGCCTGTTTTTCCAGGAGGGGCCTACCCTGGTCATGCCACAGACGGTACCTCTTAAGGACTTTAACCATAAGGCATGATCTGGAGGCTATTTAGGGTTTGAGTGACAGATATGTACAGTAGAAACTTCTAGGATGGAGCAGGTTTCAGTTTGTATATAGGTTTGCTAAATAGGTTTCCATATTTGCTATACAGAGTGGTTTTTACTTTGAATATAAATTAAATACTTTAGCAAAGTTCTGCTGTGGAGAGCAAGATAATGTAGACATCAGTGAAGCATAGTAGTGTCTTAGAATTTTGTTTTAATTCTTGGCCTGGCCACCAGATTAAGGTTGGAATATAAAGAACAAAGATCCCAAGGGAGTAATCTGGGGTTCAGATGACTTCTTTGGTCCTTGGATTTTGACTAAGCTGGCTTTGGCAGCTGATGACTTCTCTAAAACAGAAGCTAGTTGAACTGGATAGGGAATCTGTGCCATCTTTATGAGCATGTAAAGAACAGAGATGGCATGCAGACTCCTGAAGTGACAACTACTGTCACCATGCCCTAGAATGGCTCAGAGCTAGGAACAGGACAGTGACGCTTTGCAAGCAAATGTGAGGAACAGGTGAGCCCAGCTATGGGATTGTACCTAAGAATCTCTACAATAATTTAGAAGTACATGAATGCAGCAGCATCTGTGGCCCCCACTCACAGAATAATGACGTAATCACATCAGGAAGTTGGAGCACATAATAACTAAACAGAGAAGAGGCATGTTACCTGTGTGGAAGCAAAGATAGAGTCCTGTGGTCGACAGCACGGTCTTTGCAGTAGCTCTGGGTTTGAGTCTTCTTTGCAATTAATTACCTATGTGACTGCAAATATAATCTCTTTAAACCTCAATTTCCTCATGAGAAACAAGAACATAGTAATATGAACTGTCCCATTGGTATGTTGTGGAGATGAAATGCACTAATATATAGAGTGCTTTATACAACACCATCCATATAATAATCAAACAGTTGCTAAGACTGTTATTCTTAAGCATTGGATTTGCAATCTCTAGTGTAATGTATCTTATCAATATTATATGTTAATTACACTTTATTACACATTATCTTACATGTTAATTAAAAATATGTAAATTACTGTTAATATGCATTTAAATGCAATATTCAGCATATGGTAAGCATCTAATGAAGGTTCGTCAGGTAACGTGGATGGAAAGCCTAGTGATTCCACTGGGAGATCCTGCATGATGGCCCTGCCCTGAAACATGCACTATGCAAATCCTGGTATTAGCAGTGGGAGATGTTGGAAGTCAGAGTTTATGAGGTTCATCAGGAGGAGTGGCTCTACATATCAGCAACTAGTGGTGCGGTCAGTGAAAGTCGAGGGGGAGGATGTCAGAAAAGAAAATCACCATGGTTACTCAGCAGAATTTCTAGGGCTCAGATCTCTCCAGTCACTGGGTAAGATGTAATGCATACAGACCACGGTTTCTGCAGGACAAAATAGACCAAGGGAGAGGAAGAGAGAGGGGAGAGAAGAGAGAGAGAGAACAACAACAACAACAAAAAAGGAATAGAGGATTGATTTCCTTCCAGATTTGGAATCCATCAGAGAAACTTGAGGCTCTAGCCTTTATTATGTCAGCACCCTCTGGATAAGTTCTAATGAAAGCCACTCTCACAAACCTTTTCATCAGTGTTACTTTCCTGGGTATAACACTTTAGAGGCCAACAGTCTTTATGTCCAGTTAATAGAAGATAAATTCCTTACTGTTGCTTCCCAATATATTGGCAAATAAGAGTGCAGACAACTCTGTCAGTCATAATCTTTTCATCCTTTACATTGATGCTAAATTTAAAAAAAAAAAGAAAGAGAAGAAATAACAAACCCCTGAGATTAAACAATGCTTTTCTAATTTTTGTATCCCATAGTTCTTATTTTATAGTATCAATATGAGTACTAGATGAAATAACTCCCAAGCAGCTTTCTTCAGAGAAATACAATTTTCCTGACCATCTCAGGAATATAATTGCCATGAGCAGCACTGGTAATCAACAATCACACAGACTATTGATTGTGTTCTTTCATCTCCCATCTTGTGCCAAACTATGTAACCAATGGTGTATAAGTCACACTTTTCCCGGCCTCTTGGTTTTCAGAAACCTCTGCAGTCAAGAATCTCACTGTTGTTCTGTCAACACAGATGCCTGTGAATTTCTTTGTTGTTATTGTTCTTCTGTTTTGTTTTATTTTGTTTTGTTTCATCTTAACCCATTGAATAGCAAAGCAGGAAACCATGTAGGGCCCTGGCTCACTGCAGAGGCAAGGCTGCCCCCAGAAGAACGTATGGCATCCAAATGTAGAGGCTCTCTTATAAAGCTCAATGGCTCTCCTAATTCTTCCTTCCAACAGAACTTGGAGAAAGAACAATGCCCTTGTGTGAATGCAAATGGAAACTGAGGCCCGGTGAGATTTAAAATTAATCAGAGGGAGCAGAGTTCAGAGGGAAGTTAGAAACCAGTCATTCTTGACACCTGTGTGTAGTCCTAGATACTTGGGAAGCTGAGGCAGGAAGACTTAGAAGTCAAGGGATTCAAGACCAGCCTGTACAACATGGCTAGACCCTGTTTCTACAAAACAAAACAACAACAACAAAAAATGAGTCTTTCTTCACAGTAGCCTGAGTAATGTAAAAAGTATCAGATCACTAGTATGTCCACTCAGTTACACTGTGGAACCCCAGAGAGCACCTTTACTGGGGTCCTGTAGCTGTGGGCTACACGAGATTTTACCATTTTCATCATCACCATCTTCTTTCACAGAGCTTGCTGAACGGCAGCAATTTGTCCATTTATTTGATTTCCACACTGGCCTGTGAACCCTTCAACAGGAAAGATGGGATTCCTCACATCTATTCAACCAATAAGCACAAATCAAGGAACACAGTCATTCGTCAATCACTGATTATTAAACAAATAACTTTGCCACATTTGTGCCAGAATATTTTATGCAAATGTTAAAAGTTTGGTAGAGATTTATAAATGATATATGTAAAAAAATGAAGTCAAAAATTTCCCCTCACCATCTGAGGCATTCAAACTCACTTGGTGACATTGGAATTTGGGATGACTGAGCAACTAAGAGTTCAGTTCTAAATAGAAATAAGGAAGGATACTTCTGGAAACCTCATACTACACACATGGGAAGGCAAATTTGAGGGTGTTGGTATCATCTGGGCAGAGATACAATGGCAAGTAAAGCACAAAAAGGGTTACAATCATGGTATGTAACTTTCTCAAAGACTGTATCTGACATCTACCTGACCTTGGGAAAATTACCAGGGTAACTCAATGGGAAACTTAAGTCAGACTCCATAGTAACCTTTGAAGAAAAAATGTGCACAGAGTAATATCTGGTACTCAACAAGAGTGGTACGGCTTCATGTAAACCATGAGGAAAATAACTGGAGAAAGCAGAGTCAGAGGCCAGAGTCCTCTTGGTCTTGCAGAAGATTCTATGTGAGCACTTTGATTTTTGTCTTTGGTGTCGATCAAGCTTGTCCAGCCTGCAGTCTGTGCCCCACATGTGGCCCAGGATGGCTTTGAATGTGACCCAAAAGAGATTTGTAAACTTTCTTAAAACATTAAAAAATTTTTTGCAATTTTTTTTCTCTCATCAGCTATCGTTAGTATTAGTGTATTTTACGTGTGGCCCAAGACAGTTCTTATTCTTCCAGTGTGGCCCAGGGAAGCCAAAGATTGGACACCCTGGGTATAGATAATGCTTGTCCCAACCAGTATTGTTTGGAAATTTCAGAGTTTATCAGCTTCATCCTCTGCTTTAAAGACATCTAATTTGTCTTCATCTTTTCTTCTCTCTACTATCCTGCACTTAATTCAGCATGCTTGGTTTCCCTAGGCAAACACATTCTTAAACATCTTTACCTAATTATCCTCCTTTTATTCCACGTGTGGTTTATGAATTACAGAAATCTTTCTTTACCATGAACCCCACTCTTGATCTGATTTTCTGATCAGCTGTTTGTAAACATCAACCTAGCACACAACTAGTTCCTATACAAACTTTGCAAATGTCTTTCATGTAAACACACACACACACACATGCACATGTGCATGTGCACACACATACCACCAGGTTTTCCTTCTCCATCCAGCTTGTCTTCTGCCTGAGTTTTCTGGTAAGCACCTCAAATTGCCCTCCAATTTTGGAATCCTATCAGTCAGCCTGGGGTGGAACACAGCCCCTCACTATGGCCAGCAAGCGCTCCTCCTGGAAGGTCCATCTCATTTACCAGTCTACCAAAGTGAGGAGTCACTCTTTTTTTTTTTATATTGAAAAAATCCATTGACTTTATTCAGATTTCACCAGCTGTGTGTGTACGTGTGTGTGTTTAGTTTTTTTTTTTTTTTTTTTATACTTTAAGTTCTAGGGTACATGTGCATAATAGAGTTAGCAGAAGCGCTATGCTCGCCAGCACCCTCCACTGTGCTTGACTTCAGTCAGTGCCTCTCAGTTAAATTCCAGATTCTGTGCCTGCATCCCATGATTTGACACTACTCTTCTCAGACAGTGTTAGCAACGATTCTCTGATTGCCTTTACAGTCTGTTTTCCAGGCATTAAATCCTGAAATCATGTACCTTCCTCACTGGTTTAAAGTACAGAAATCTCAGGACCCCTCAGGACTGAAGTCTCTCAAGTTGCAACTGTTTATTCCCCCTTAAATTTTTGAGAATTAGATAATTTACATTTCATTACTAGTTTAATCCTTTAAAAATAAGCCCTACAATGTATTCTCTCTTGACAACAAAGATCTATGTCCTTTCTGTTTTGTAAAGTCTATCTTCCCTCTTTCCCTTAGTTCTTTTATTCTTGTAAAATCTATGATTTACATTGCAAAATTCAGCAATTTCCTTCTGTGCTAGACATTAGTGCTATGCTCTAAATGATACCTGTTTTCTTTCCTTCAGGCACATCATAAGATAACATTTTCCCATCCCCTCTGAGGTTTGTCTTGACTTTTCTTTGGCCAAGGTGTGCATTTGCCTGGCTCCTCTCTCCCACTTCTGGAATCAGAAGCACAGCATAGAAGCCTTGTTCAGACAATCTCTTGATTGAGTATGTTAAAAACAGAGCCACCTAGCTCGTGGTTGACAAATAACATGAGTAAGGAATAAGCATTACTGGTTTTTTGTTTGTTTGTTTGTTTCTGAGATTTGGGAGTTGTTTTTTACCTTTACATAAGCAAGTCCAACCTGGCTGATATATTCTCAAAAACCTTGGTGTCAGAGGCAATCCTTGTCAATAGGATTATGGCACTTAAAACCAAGTACTTCCCTCTATTTGTTTTATATCTAATATGTATTTAAAAGATGACTGGAGATATGTAGGCCATAATTCATTTGTTCAATATAAATTGATTGAACACATCCCTGTTTTATCTTTTATTGTGAAAGTGATTCTTTTTTTTGAGAGAAGGAAAATAATTGGATGATAGGAGTACTTATTGAATATAGTCAAAGTCATTTAGCATAGCTAAATTGGCCAAAATGCCATTCTGAGGAGAAAGTGAGGTATTCCTAGGATGTTAAAACCATCTTTAAGTTTAATAAATGGCCAGTGGGAACTTCAGGGCATTAGAATGAGACAAAATCACCAATATAACACTTACCTGTCTATCGGGTTTCTGTTTGTATATGTGCATGTACATGTGTGTGTGTATATGTGTTTGTATTTCTCCTACATCATATATTCTTTGTCTTAGAACCATCGAAAAAAAATAGAAAAAAAGAAGTACCATGGTATGCTTGGCTCTGTGTCCCCCTGAAATCTCACCATGAATTGTAATAATCCCCATGTGTCATAGGAGGCACCTGGTGGAAAGTAAATGAATTATGGGAGTGGGTTTTTCCTGTGCTGCTCTCGTGATAGGGAATAAGTCTCATGAGATCTGATGTTTTGATAAAGGGGAGTTCTCCTGCACGTGCTCTCTCTTGCCTGCCGTCATGTAAGATGTGCCTTTGCTCTTCGTTCACCTTCCACCATGATTGGGAGGCCTCCCCAGCCATGTGGAACTGTAAGTCCCCTAAATCTCTTTTCTTTATAAGTTACCCAGTCTCATGCTTTAATACAAGCATGAGAATGGACTAACACAAACCATGACAGACTAATGGGAGAAATAAATCAATAGTGAGTACACAATTAAGTAACAGTGCAAAATATACAATGCAAAAAACTTGAGAAGAGCAAAATCATTCTGGAGGAAAGAACCATATGAAACTCATAGAATCCTTGAGACTAAAGATGAATCTTAGTAATTCTGAAGGCAGGAGACATGGGAAAGCCTATTATTGCCTTGATGGAACCATGAACATGTTAGAGGGAGTATGCGGAGATTAAAACACACCTGGATATGGGCTTGTCACTCATTCATTCGACATATTTGTTGAAAACCTACATATAACTATGTTGGGAATTATAGTGGCAAGCCAGATATCTGCCACCCCAGTTCTCATTGAGCTTTATTGTCTAGCACATGGAAAACAGCAAACAAATGATTATTTAACTCACAATTGTGTTGAGTGCTGTGGAGAAATAGTGTTATTTAAGGGTATAGATCAAAATGGTTTCACCTGATCTGGGATGACAGGGTGAGGAAGGCTCTTCAAGAAGTAGTTTGGGAGGCATTTGAAACAGTAGAGCTAAAACACAGAGCAAAAAGCTAAGAGAGCGATAAACAAGGTTAGGGAGGAAACAAAAACTTTGTAAGAGGCTTCATTCTTCATAGTATACAAAGGAGGTTCTTGAGGAACCTATTTGCATTATTTTGCTTCCTTTGTCAACATTTCCCAGCATAAATGTCTCTATATGAGTGATCTTTGTTCATTTAAGGAAAAACTCATGGAACTATTTAAAGAGCTACCTTAAGAAACATGACATTAAGAGGTAAAATAACCACTTACTTCTAATTTCTCTAACCTTCCCATTAATGTGGTCTCATAATCTCTAAACTGTAGTAGTATCTGAGTGAAGTCTTTTATTAGACTGTATTTCCACCAAGTAGGAGTAACTTCTTTGAGGATTAATGTGTGAAAGTATATTTTTCTTTCTAAGATGTTTACATTTCATGAGGGGTGTGTGAGTGTGTGCATGCGTGCGCATATATCACATACATGTGCTTTTAAATTTTCTATGTGCAGGAAATGCCAACTTTACTTTTTCTAAAACTTTTACATGAAACAAAAGAGAATTATTGACATTCACTTACTTGGAAATAAATCTATAGGGAATATATTTTGGTTGTTTCTCTTCATAATTGTTTTTAAAATGCCATTGGAGCTACTTTAAAAAAAAAAAATCAGGCCCCAGGATGGCATTTGCCAGCTTTCCTTTTGGGGGATCAGCCAATCCTACCTTTTCTTTGGAGGCTGTCACTCAAAGTAAGTGGAGCGATGTGTGGCTGGGAGCTGGGGAATGGTTGCCAAAAGCCTTGCATCATTGCTTCACCTCAGTGGAACTTCTGTAAGGGAAGAATTGGACGTTATTGAAATCTTTCTGAAATAAAAAGATAGCCTCCCTAAGAAGCACTGAAGTGGTCCCCGAAAATGTTTCAAAAGCATCTTGAGCAATATTGGCATGAAGGAAGCTGTGTTTCTGCATACCAGTACTATGGGGCCAGATTTGTAATGCCCTCAAATGAAAGCAGAGGCAGCTCCCACAGCAGCTTTTCAGAGAGGTAGCAGAAAGTGGGGAGACTGCACAATGGAAAGGAAGGAGAAATGCTCTAAGGAGGCACTGAAGTAAAGATTCAAACAGTATGACTCAGCCACATGGCTGGGCAAACCCACTGGCAGATGGACCAGCGGTATACACAAGAATCAGGAATCACGTAAGGGCCTTGGGAGCAATGATTTAAAGCCAACTTTCCCTTGGTGAAGCCTGAGAAAAATGAAGAAGTTCTGGCTTTTGTTGACCTGTGGTGGATAGAATAAATATAAGTAGAGCAGTTCTAGTGTGTGTAGTCTGTGCTCCAGTTTCCCTGTGAATATAGGGTCATGTTATATAGCTTGAGTAGATCATCAGCTCCAAGACAAACTGTGTGATGCATTCTTTTTAAAAATTTTTTCCACTTAGACTAAAAATATTGGCCTAACTCACAATATATCAAATATTAGGCTAGGCACTGAGGTACTAGTTGTAAACAAGACAGCCTATGGCTTCTGACTTACAGAATTTTTGTTTTGTTGGTGAAGACAAATACGATAATAGGTAGTCACAATACAATGTCATAAATGACACAAACAGGAAACTATAGGATACATTGGAAGCACAGAGGAAAGATATTTGGCGAGTGGGAAGGGATCAAGGAAATGTCTTCAGAAAATGTGGTCAATAAGCTGAATCCTGGCATCTGAGAGGAAGTTACCTAAATGAAGAGTGCAGGTAGCAGCTGGGAAAAAAGAGGGCAAGCTTAAGGAAATGAGTTCTGATCAGAAAGAAAAGAAACAGCAATTGAAAAAGTCTGACAGCAAGGGTTTGTTGCAATTCAGAGACAGGCAGGTTTATCATGGTTCTTGGTGTACAGTGCTCAGTTAATGGTTTGTAGATATGAATTGTAATCTAGTCCTTAAAATGGTTTCTCTTGTTTGCTGAACTGCAAGCCACTTTGAGCTGGAACAGTAACAGGATTTGTGAATCTAAGAGAACCCTGTATGTAGAATGTTGTCATGCTTTCATTATTTTCTTCTTCCTGTTGCCTCAGATTTTGGGGTCTATTACCAAATTTTGGAAGAATGAAACCAACCTTTCCTATCCTCCCACACACACACACACACACACGCACGCACACACACACTCATCTATTTTTGTTCTTCACAATTCATTCTTTGTCATTCTCCAATTTTACCATATGAAAAAATGAATCCAGCAAAATGAGATTTCCTTCTGGTCACAATTCAAATCATGTTGGGATTACCTAATTATTCATTTTATAGAGTGCTGTGATCCAATTAACAAATTTTAAAATGTTATTTCAAAGAAAAATAGAAAAACATAAAATGGACTGAAAAGCATAAGTGTGGGTTTAAAAAAAAGCATCCTAATCTACTCATGGGTTTCTACAGTTAGTCTTATGTATGAGTGCATAACTAAATAACGTGACAAGTTTCAAATAGCCACAAATTACCAAGGATTAATGAATGCTCACATATGAATACATTTTTAACAGAACCCTATTGTCCCAGGGTTTTGGTTTATTTTGACAATGTTTTGCCTCTCTTTGTTCATGGTGAAAATTTTTTTTCCCTTTCCCTTTGGCAGGAGAGAGGGCATGTGGTGCTTTGCCAGAAAGGATCTTGGATGGAAATCACCTAAGAACTCCAAATTCAATGCCAGGGCAGACTGGTGTCTATTTTGGTGAGTTTCCAAGTTCTGAACATTGGAATTTAAATGCAGATACAGGCCACTCTGGACGTGTGTCCATGGTACTTGCAGTAATGTTGGTTGTGAGCTGGTCAACACACAGATCACACACAGATCTCTTTGTGGCATTGGAGAAGTTGGAGTCAGCTCATAGGTGAGTCCCTACATGGAAGACCCAGGAGTGCAGCAGGCTTTACTTTTTAAGAAGTATCTCATTAAAAATGAAATTGGGAAGAGGTCTTTGATCCTGCTTGGAGCACTAGACAACCAAAACCAAAAAATGGAACTGGAATTCCGTAGTCTGAAGGTTTGTGACCAAAATCTTAATTCAGAGCTGCACTTTATCTTCCCTTTCATTCAGTTCAGCTCTTTTAAGATCAGAAATCAGTTTCCTTCATATCATGACAGGGTTTACATTAAGCTACTTGAGTCTCCAAAATTACAACATTAAATCAGTTGCATAAAAACAAAAACTAATTCATTGACATTAGCTCTCTTTGTAATTGATGAAAAGAGGAAAGAAGTGAAGTTTGAAAAAAACCCTCAAATGTACACCTAAGTTAAAGACTGTTAAAGTGTCTTTTTCTTTTACTGATTTTCTATTTAAATTGAGAAATTAAATTTGACTGTGTAATATTTCCACATACGTAAACTCCAGAAACTGCTCATAAAATAAAAAGAGTTTTTCATCATTCAGGAAGATATTTCCTTGATGGGTTTGTGTTCATCAATAAACTATGCCTTGCTTCAAAACGTGCAGGCACGTAGGGCTGCTTCTAGCATCTCAGCAGGCTCTTAGAGTGGATTCCAAATGAGCTGACAGGAGACTAGGGGTGAAAATACATACAGCAATGTATCTGCAAGCTACATGGCCTTGAGGGGATTGCCTAAACTCACCTGTCTTTCTCTACATTGACTTCATTGCAAAATAGGGGTAAAAACAGTGCATGCTTTAGTGTGTTTTTTATGACTAAATGAAACAATATTTGCCAAGCATTTTTAATACAGTCTAGTGTTTCATAAATGATCAACAAACATGTATTGCTGCAATTATTTATATTTATTATTGTTGATTTTACACAGCAATGTCTCCCAGTAGTTAACTTTCTACTTTTAAAATAACTAGAAGAATGTAAGCTCTCAACTAGTCCTGAAGCAATAGATACCAGCTAGTAGAGATAATAGCTATCTGGAAGAGAGAGATACATGCCACGTCAAAAAAAAAAAAAAAAAGTAAGTTGGATACATGCATGAAAAAATGTCTAGCAAGATATAGAAAGGGAGCAAAAGGACATTTGCTTTAATTTATAAAGATCAACATGAATAGAGATAGCATATCCTCCCTGAGATAAAATGTTATATCTTTATGTAGAGAGAAAGTTGTATCCTTATGTAGAGAGAAAATCGTATTATCTAGCCTAAAATTCAGACTAATGACCTCATTTTTTTTTTTTTTTTTTTTAGGCGGAGTCTCGCTCTGTCGCCCGGGCTGGGGTGCAGGGGCCGGATCTCAGCTCACTGCAAGCTCTGCCTCCCGGGTTTACGCCATTCTCCTGCCTCAGCCTCCCGAGTAGCTGGGACTACAGGCGCCCGCCACCTCGCCCAGCTAGTTTTTGTATTTTTAGTAGAGACGAGGTTTCACCGTGTTAGCCAGGATGGTCCCGATCTCCTGACCTCCTGATCCACCCGTCTCGGCCTCCCAAAGTGCTGGGATTACAGGCTTGAGCCACCGCGCCCAGCCATGACCTCATTTTAAAAAATAAAACAAACAATAAAATCACACAAAATTAAACCACATAGCTGTAGTGATAAAATGGTACTTGTAATTCAACGCAAAATTAAATATTAAATAACACATTTTTTTTTTTCTGCAGGAACAACACCGTTTTCTTTTTCTTCATCTGTCATCCCAGGGATGGCTCAAGTCCTCAAAAGGTAGCACTAAAATAAGGCTATGTCTCTTCCCGAGAATATTCTGGACTTCATTCTCTGATTAAAGATCACAACTGTTTCTTGGTCGAGGAAATCATGTATTTCAAAGCCACCAATGAACAAAGTTTGCATTTGTGTTCATTTAAGAAAAGAAAAAAACCCTGAGCAAACCTTTCTCTGTGCATTAAGCCTTCTGACCTTTATTGAAATAACAAAACAGTTATTCAAAGGACACAAGGATGAATTAAAGGTAACTTTCTATTTGCTAACATTCAAGTTGGGAATAGCTTGCCTGACTTTCTCAGAGAGCTGCTCTGAAAGAATGTACTCAGTCCTCTCAGGAAAGTGTTCAATTATGTGCTTTTTTTTTTTAAATTAAATGCCATCTTGAAGAAGCAGTACCAAAAAGTTTGTGGGAAAAACAATTTAGAATCTTGAGTTCTAGGCCTGTGTGCCTCTAAGTAGTAGTGTAGACTTACATAAGCAACTTAAGAGAATCAATGGATTTTGTTGTTGGTGGTGATGATGATGCCTCATTTTGTTTTCCCTTCAGAATGTTATGCAAAATGTCTAAGATTCTGGGAAGAAGGAACTTGGTAAATCTTATGAAGTCCTTTAACAAGAAGTCCTATGTATTCTTCTATTTTCTGTTTCCATTGCTATTACCTAGATAACTGAAGTAGTCTCTGAACTGACCTTCCCACTGTAGTCAACCTCCTCATCAATCTATCTAATAATGTATTCATTCCAGATTTATCTTTATCATTTCTCTGTTTATAAGCCATGGATTACTTATTATTGCTACCAAATTAAGTACAAGTTTTGTCCAATACTCAAAGGACAAAAAACATGGTGCCATTTCCATTTCCTATGTGATTTTTTCTTTTTCTTCTACATAAAATTTATTTTCTAAAAATAGTTGGTTCTTTGCCACTATTTAAATACTTCTTACATTATTTTGCTTTTACACCTTTGATGGTTTGGGTCCCTCTTCGCTAGGAGCTCTTGTATGCTGCCCTACACAAAATATGAGCAATGTACCCACACAAAACACACGTACACACATATAGATGTTTCAGATGAATCAACTTTGGCAAGGTGTACAGGTTGAAAATGCACAGATTTTATTGTTTGGCAGGCATTTTTTTTCTTCTTAGTGCTAAGCATTTAATTTTTAAAGGTAATTCCATTCCTACTGCTTTAATACTCTCTTAGGAATCTATTAAATCTGTGATTTTTGACATAAGACATTTAACCTTAAGTCATTTTATTTTCCATCCTGAGAATGACAATCCATGAATTACATAGTTAACAAATACTATGTGTATGAGACTGATTCACTGTCACAAACCTGAGGAAGAAAACCCCTTTGAGGTTTAAAGCCAAGAGGGAGATAAAAACTTGGCAGTACTACTCTGGGAAATGCTGAACTTATCCACATGATTATCCAGTCACTGATTATTTTAGCAAAGTAACATAAACAGAGGAGGAGATCTAGACTCCAGCTTCTCATTTCTAAAAGAACAGATGTAAGTTATCCCCTGAAGCCCTTCCTAACTGGACCATTCTTTCATTCTAGAAACCCAAAATCAAGTATTAGTTATCAACTATAAGAAATAGGATTTGTTTCTAAGACTACATATTAGTAGATCACAAACTTCATACTTACTCTTATTTTATTATTATTTAAAAATTTCCTAAGACTTTAAAGAAGAATTAAATATGGCTTGGTGGAAATGATAAATTTTATCAATAAATCTAAATTCTAGTAATACATCTGCCACTTTGTTTATAAGCTTGGAGCACACATTTATTCTATGTGTGTACATATTTCCATTTATAAAATGGGTTATTGTAAAGCTAAATTGAGATTTTTGTTAAATGTAGATGAATAGATTGATAAATAATGTGCCCTCATTGGATAAGTCATTCTTAGACTTTCTCCCCTTTACTAAAAATTATACACAGTAATAATTTAAAAACATTTTATTAGTAACTTTAAGACATGTTATCTTATAGACCTATAGAAAACCAAAATAAACAAATATGTCTTCCTGTGTAATAAAAAAAAAAGTCAATCACTGGCATTTTATTGCTCTTTTTTGTGATTTGCTTGAATACAGTATAACTTTCTACTTTTCAGTAATGAAACAAATATAGGAAGTTATCACTCAAACGTCAGTACCAAGATGATGCTGGGCTATGCATCTTCATTCTCAAAATTCTTAGAGAATTTTTAGTGTTGTCAGAATTGCTAAAATATATCATGTGTCTGTTGTACAGAGGAGACTCCCAAATGGCCTGGGATATGTCACTTAACTATAATAATACATGTCAGCCAAACAGTTTTCATAGATCATGATACTCCTAATAAGAATAAAGCACTAGAACTGAAAAACAAAATCCAATTCATTTCTGTATTAAGGTTTTTGTGGCAAATTAAAGACTCTTGACTTAATCTAAATTCAAAAGAAAGGGACATTTCATAAAGATATGGGAAGTCACATAGAACTCAAGGAAAAGAATTTGTCTTAGCATTAAGAATAGCTAAACAAAGGGACTTAGATTCCAAATAGATTCTCAATCCTTCCTCAGTCTTTTCTGCAGCATGATCATTCACATTTCTTTAATCTAAGGAAGAGAAATAAATCCACCAACAATTCCCAAAGTATGAAGTGGAACCTTTACCTCTTTTTACAAACTTCCAGAAACTTTCTTGAGCTAAAGTTCAAATATATTTGGCAGGTAATGGGATGTATTGGTCCAACGCTGATAACAGGTCATCCAACAGTCAAGTATACTGTTTCCAGAAAGCCGAGTTACATAAGCACATGGCAACTTCTGGTGAAGCTACATAGATGGATACAGCAAAGGGATAATTTTAGGAGGAAAGGATATACATGTTACAACAAAGTCCCTGTGAGACACATTTCTGATTTCTTTGTCTAAAAATAGTTCTCTCTTTTGATATCTCATTGTTTTTATTTCTATAACCCAGACATATTGGTACTTAATTGTGCATTGCCTTATATTGCTCTTTATTACACAGATGCATTCCCTGCTTCTAAACCAAGTACAAATATTTGGGTGTAGAACCGCATCCTGTTTCGGTTGCATGATTCAGAATGCCATGATGGTGCCAGTGTGGTCCTACCTATGTAGTAGCCATTTGAATAATAATTCTTTAGATTCAGTTGACTGTTTTGCATAAATTACAGTAAGTGTGTGTTTTATTTCAAATAAAAAATGGCTTCAGTGAGTTTATTTTCTGCATCTAGTTTTTGAACTTACAGATAGGTGAATTTATTCAGATCAATAGAACCAATCATTCACGTTGAAGCAAGTTCTAACTCTTTCAATTATATATTTATCTTTTCACTGAACCATATATATGTATACAAAAAGAGGGAGAGAGGGCAGGGGTTTTACATGGCTGCAGGGAAGAGACTGACAGCAGGAAGAAACTGAGTGATGTGGTTAGCCAAAGGATATGATACTCCAGAACCTCAAAGGAAATTACTAGTAAAGGTAAGGTAGACTAACACTCCTCATAAAATACCACCATTAGATTTTTTAAATGCCTATTTGCAATCCAGATAGATTTTTGAGAAATTTTGACCAATATATTTATTTAATGTAGAATTATTCGGACCAAAATTTTGTAAACAAAATATTATGTTATAATATTTTATAAAATACTACCTCTCTCTCTATAGATATGTGATTAATATAGTTGCTAAAATGTATGCACACTTTTTGTTAAAATATTGTAGAAATGGATGCAAAACAGTATTTCATTAAGACTTTTCTTCATCAGTCAGAATACTTTGTTTTCCTCAGAATCACTTATAGACATTTCTACTTATGACTTTTAGCGAATACATTTCTCTGGCAGAGAGAAATATAGAAGTTATTAATTTTGCTATTAGTATTAGAGTCAGTGTTATTGCTGATTACAATCATTTCAGTATCATTTTCCTAGGAAATCTTTGAATACTAAGCTGATACCAGCTACTTTATAAAATATTGTCTTCTATAAAGTATTCCATGTCAGTTTTTGTGAGTTATCTACAGCTATGTATTTAGTATTTAAAGAAAGATGTGCTTCTGATTTATTTACCTACTTCTAGCATGCTAATTTAAAAATTTAATTTTTACTCTCTTCCCCCGGAATACTTTTTAATACGACTTCTACAGAGATGGTGATAAACATATGCTTTCTAAAGGGTCAGACACTGTTTTAGAAATTATTAAAATATTTATTATAACAATAGAACCATTGGAGAAGGTCTTACATATTTCATCAAGTTTTATTTATTTTTATTATTATTATTTTTCTTTGCTCCTACTGCCTGTTTAATTGAAAATTTCACCAAGTTTTATACATGTTTTCCTGCAAACTATAGTCTTTACTTTTAAAAACAAATCATGGCTAATTTCTTTTATGTGATGCTTTTTGTTAGGAAACAGATGAGTGGGAGTTGGGAACTCAGGTCTAACCTACTTAAATCAGAGAGAGCATTAGCGCAAATATTCTTAAGTAAGCATTCATTGTCTAATCAAACGAAACTGGCTTACTCAATGTTCGGTAGCATGTCTTTTCAAATCCTGGCTCAGGCTCTTGACTAATATGGGCTGCTCACTCTGATCCCATTGGGGCTGCAGAAATCTCCTATTTCCTTTCATTTTCAGATATGCAACTGCCTTTCTAAGCCATGACTACATTGCTAAATGAATCATTGATTTGGAAAATCTGAAGTGACCTTCAGCTAGTTCTCCAGCTCTTCCTCAACAGAAAAGAGAGGCGAAATCAGCAAAATATTGGAAAGAGGCAGTTTTTCTAAAGGTATTTGTGGCAGGTAGAAGATTGGAGGCCACTCAGCTATGTGTGTAAGTGTGTGTAGGGAGAAATTATGTTCTGTATTCAGAAGTGACATTCTTCGTATTTTCAGTGTAGCTCCAAAAACAGCCTTTTTCTTATAATTCAAAGGCAAACACTGGTCTCGGCTCCTCAGCTGTTCTAGTAAACTATTTGTTACTCAGACAGTCTCAAATTCCTCATTGACTTCATTTGGACCAGTTTTTGTGCACTTATCTCATTGACACAGTGATAGTCTTTTGAATAACCAATAGTGTGAAAAATTATACAATTAAAAATTCTACTTCCATTACTTTTCTTAACTTCTCCCTTCATATTTTGTTATGGTTATGAAGTGTGTTTTATTAACTATTCTAGACATAGGTCTAACCCTACATTTACTCAACACTGGGTTGCTCCTTTTCATGATGGGTGATCTAGTTAGACATATCAACATTCAATGAAATGTATAGATTACCCTGATAAAGTGGGTCAATGAAGTTCATGTAAGGTCAATGGAAGATTGAGGCATCATACGCACTGAGCCACTAATTGGACTCATACTAGTAGGATATAGCTATCCTCACCGCCCCCCTGCCATATCCTGAGTCCCCTTCCCCTTAGGTGCTGAGTATTTCCAAAGGCTTTTCTAGCTGGAGCAGGTATAAGAAAAAGAATTGACATAAAGCACCAACCCTTAGGTATAAATGATTGGCAAGTCTCAACCTTGCTAAAACTGAAAGACTTTTCAATTGGCTATGCTTGAAGGTTTCTACTGAATTACTGAAGCCATAATGATGTATGTAATTCAAGTTTCCTTTGAGCTGACCTACAATGAAAGAAGTTTCCTCTATGACCTCTTAGGTTTTTCTCTCTCCAGCAATCATGGATTCTTTACGAATCTCATAAGGAGTGCAGCTCATTTATTATTAACACCATTTTAGAATAAAGGAAGCAGAGGCTCAGAAAGTTTTAGCAGCAGAGCAGAGTGCAGTCTTCTGATTTGTGGGTTCCACATTCTGGATGCAGAAAACTTTCAGTCATTTTTATCTATTGTGAGGCTTGTACCAGTTTCTCCATAAACTTCCAAAACCAAACCATGTTGACAAGCTTTGCTCTTGCCTCTGACTTCTTTCAGATAGTGCCTAACTATCTTCGCATGACGAGTCATTTTTGCTCTTCCTCATTCCCTTCTTGATGTTCAGGTAGGTGAACATGATGACTATATAAAAGGCAAGCAATTAATATCTGAAGTTAGGCAGAGCTCTGTAAGCCTATCTCTAAGCCTGAGCAAGCTCCTTTGTCCTTAACTGTAACCTTGGCACATGAAAAGTGACTTCCATTCCATTTTACCAACATTTCGGTCAAAGATCAATTGCCATTGTAATTATATCATATATCACAGGATGGGGAATCAGTGAGAGGGCAGGCCCTTTAAACTAATATATATCATTAGCATTTAAAGAACACGAAAAACAAATTGAACATCAGTCCTCATGTAAGTCTTTTTTCTAGAGCAAATAATTTTCCAAATTAAAATGAATAAATTATTGAAATTGTCACATGTCTGAGAATAAACTAGGTTGGTAATGCCGTCAAGCTCTTAGCAAAGTTTAGCTCATTGTACTTCTCTGTCTGATCATTAAAACATCTAATCAAGGGGAGCTTAAATACTTCAATGAGCTCTCAAAATAAATTTGATCTGAGCAGCTCAGGTCTGATGGATTCCTAGGGTTACTGACTAGGTGAAACATGTTTTTGTTTTAATCCCTGTCTCAGCTCAAAGAGGATTAATGCCCCTAATTCTCCTATCTCCGTTTAATTGAGAAATGAAGTTTGAAGAGGCACCTCCTGGAACACTCCACTTTGAAGTATGACCCATCCACTGTCTATATGATAAATCTTCCTCTGCTCTCACAAACTTACACACATCCTTCCTATCCCAAAGAAGGAGGAGAGAAAGTTTGTGTTTGTGTGTGTGTGTCTGTGTGTGTGTCTGTGTGCGTTTCTGTGCATCTATTCCAAAATGCCCAACGTTGTTGTTTTATTTTTCCATTTTGGAATTATCCTAATAAAGGCATTCTCTGGGAAGCTCAAACTGCATCTCAAACCTTTCTCTGACACAAACATCCCCACTGGAACAAATAGCCCTTTCACTAAAAGCAATACAGTTATTGCATTCATGTTACATGATTGTAATTTTCACTTTTGCTTTCAATCCAACATTAAAAGAAAAATTGTCTGTAGGAAAGAAAGAGACAATATACTATATCCTGGAACTAATTCTTTGGCAACTACAAAAAAGGGGGCCCTAATTCTGAATAGAGGCTCCTGTCCTAAAACAGACCCCATGCTAAGATCTAATAGAAAGGGCCCAGAGAAGCACAAGGAAACTTAATGTCACTTTCATGTTTTATGTACAAGTTGGTGCGAGGATCTAATGAGGCAATTTCTGCAATACACCTTGTAGGGGACCAGGCACATAGTAAGCCCTCAGCAAATGCTGACTGTTATTATGTTTTATAAATAATTTTTACATCTTCCTCCTAAGCCCTGAGGCTTCATAATGAAGCCTTATATATAACATTCAATGGCTCAATGTCTTTCCTAACCTAATGTAGAAAGTGGCATACCATTGCCTCCATCATAACCTATTGGTCCCATGGACCAACCTAAGTCCAATGTGGGATGACCCTGTACATAAGGGTAAGAAGCAGGCATCACTTGGGGCCATCTCAGAGGCTGGCTGCCACAACTGCCTAATGGCAGCCGAATCCTTTATGAAACTACTCCCTCTAACACCTTAACTTTCAAGGACCAGGTTTTTGTGACTGTTGTGAGCAGAACTTCAGTGAGTGAAGATATACCCCAAAATAACATTTCACTTAAAAGTTGAATATCTGTTATCAATTTACAAATGCTTTTATGTGATATCTCACTTGAGCTTCAAAATAACCTTTTAAGACAGGCAACAGGAGTAGAAACTACTCCAGTGATTTCATAGATAAGGAAACTGAAGATCAGAGAGACTTAATGATTAACCTAAGATTTAAACTAGATACCCTCCTAGCATTCTCATGGCACTTATTCTGCTAGCGGAGGCTGCCTTGTATATTTTTTAAATGACTATCTGTTTATGTACTGGTCATGGGGTTTGCAGCAAATCACAAATGTGTAATTTTTTTTGTTAAAGGCATTTACTCTACTTTCTAAAAATCACTAGAATTCAGAAACTGATACTACTTCTTTTGTTTCATTATTTGCCTCCCTGCCCCCAAAACTCATGCATATTTAGAGACACGCATGGACACTCATGAACACACATATTCTTCTTCCTAGTCTCTCATTAAGAGACTCTAAAGAAACTAAATTCTTTAGAATGTACTAGCTGTCATTGCGCCAGAGAGAAATCTCTCTTTCATGGAAGTTAATATATGTATATATATATATATATATATGTATATAATCATACATGTTTTTATATAAACTTTGTAGCTTTCCTCCCTCTTTTCTAAAATAAATTATGAAAGGTTGTGTGTTCAGGCTTCAGGCAGAATTTTTCGTCTGAAGGGGACTTTTTCAACCCTTTCTATTTGGGATGGTAGCCATTTATATGAAGAGAAAATGAATACTAATGGAAAATCCTAGAGTGGATTTGGAAAATCATTATAACAGTTCAGCTATAGGTTTGGGCCTTTGACAAAACACCCATTCAAGGATGAAAAATCCACTATTTCTCTTCTGCATTTCTTTTTCTGAATACAGCTAGATTGAATAACAGGCCAGATAAACGATTCAGAGCAATAGCTTTACTAAGTAATAGTGAGCCCGTGTTCTAACCAATGGGACAGAACCTGGCCCTCTGTATCTCTGACACTGTTACCTTTCATTGACAGATTTACAATGGAGGAGTTGGGAGAGCAGATGAGTTAAAAAAAAAAAAAAAAAAAAAAACGAAAGCAAAATCAAGATCCCCCATAAATTTCACACTCCCCACATCTTCTGCCTCAGCATCTACTAGAACACCTTACTCTTAAATTCTGCGCATGCGGAGATTTATTTGTATCCCAGAGGTTTGCTCAGATGTTTCTTCTGTGCTTTCAACGCAGGCCCACCCTTTTTCCCCTTCATATTCAAACCCTACAGATTCCCCTTGAAACCTCCTCAACTGGTAGTAGTCATTTACATACTTGCTAGTGCTTATGATTTTCAAATTACTTTTAGATAAGCTAACTCAGTGATCTCCACACAACCTTAGACATTTAGCCCAGCAAGTATTGTGCTGTTGCTTGCACGGATGAGAAAAAGGAGACTTGAAGTGCCTCGATTAGCAAACAAGGTTACAGAGCTAAAAAAGGAGTGACAGTGGAGTAGATCCCAGCTTAAATGCTTTACCTGCCCCTACAGCCTGCAGATTTCCATTTTCTGAGTGCTTGGAGCTCTTGAAGTCTCTCACATCTCATGTGATCATTAAGAGGTACTAACTGCCTGATTGCTTCTTGTGTGCAGCTAACTCACTGGTGACCCACCACTTTGGGAGGCTGAGGAGGATGGATCGTGAGGTCAGGAGTTCGAGACCAGCCTGGCCAACATGGTGAAACCCCCATCTCTACTAAAAATACAAAAACTAGCCAGGCATGGTGGCATGCACCTGTAGTCCCAGCTACTTGGGAGGTTGAAGCAGGAGAGTTGCTTGAACCCAGGAGGCAGAGGTTGCAGTGAGGCAAGATTGTGCCTCTGCACTCCAGCCTGGGCAACAGAGTGAGACTCCATCCCTAAAATAAGTAAATAAATAAATAAAAGTAAAATAGACTGAGCCTTCACATTTTGCATGCAGCTTTGTTGGTGCTTGTCCTTCTCCTGTGCTTACTCAAAGATGGGACAATGTGCACAATGGGAAGAGAATTGGGACCAATAGCAAAGAATGAGTTAGGTATTGTGGGCCCTCTTCTTCTTTTTTTTTTCCTTCCAGAAATCTTTGAGGTAGGTAACATAGTCAATTGAGGTCTAGAGTTATATACTCCATTTATTCATTATTTTCTTAACATAGTCCCTACCTACTATGTGATATTCTCTGTACTAGACCCTGAAAATACAATTTAAATATGGCATATTCTTTCTCTCTATGAGCTTAAAATTGATTGTGGAAACTTTCATGTTTTCTTTGAAATGAAAACAAACTTAAGTACCAATATGCATGAGAAAAATAAATTGTTTCATTTCTTTACCTACATCACATCAGGAGTAAACACATACTCTCTCTAAGCCAAATATAGCATAAATCCCTCCTAAAAATACCCTCAAATTGAGAATCCAATATTAATGGCTAAATTATATGTACTTTAAACCGAGCATTTTCTATTAGGATTTACATATGCATCTTGGGGATTCTGAATGTTTTACTTCTTTTTTCTTTTAGATTTTAACCTGAATGGAAAAGACAATATGAGGGTGATGAAAGACTCTAGACGGTCCACTTTGGGTAACAAGAGAAAAAAACCATTCATTCCACTTATATTCAAGGTGTTTCACAGATGATATGAAATAATTTTGAACGGCTCAGCTCTTTAACTAATTCCTTTGATAAATCCAGGAGTCAGAACTTAGAAATATACAATAGACTTTTTCCTAATCAGCGATGGCACAGGTGGAAATGTGTCCTTTGTGAGTGTATTCAATAGCCACTCAATGGCCTTTGACAAACATATTACCTTTTAAAATGCAAGATCCTGCAGTCAAAATTTCTGCTCACATTCTCAGAGCTATATCTCTTCATCACTTATTGGACTTAAACTCTATTGTCTTCAGCTGATTTTTCACTAGGGTGAAGGGTCATTGAGCAATCATTATGCATAAATAACTGGGAAATTTAGTGGTGAGCCTTCAATAGGGGAAGTAGCAAAAAATAACAGCAATCATACCAGACTCTATTGAGAGAGTCCTCAATGGAAGTAATATGAATGGGGATAGGGAACTAGGGGTGAGAGGGCAATTCCTCTGTGAGTTTCATTCCAGAGGAGACTTCACTTGAACTGAACTCCAAAGGATGAACAGAGTTTTGCACTACAAAAATTGCATAGATATAACAAGCTGGCAGAACAACCTGAGCAGGTAAGAGCCTGGGCCATGGCTTTCTATCATTATGCATTGTTTGGAAGAATATTAATATTGATTATCTGTACCATTTTTTAGTATATTCATCAGATTCATTGTTTGGTGTTAATTGCATTTTGTCTAACAAGAGCCTTCCACACAATTTAGGAGACATTAAATACTAGTTGATATCTTTCACAAAACTATATTCTATACTCAAAATCCAGAGTTAAAATTGAGGCCCATTTCTTTTCCATGATATAATACTATGTTACTTTAGTGGCAAATTCTCATATTCCTTGAAAAGCTCATCATTTTGAGGTGACATTTCAAAACTGCCTTTATAAAATTAGGAAGATTCCAGAAAGCTTGAAACAGAGAACAGTTATTCCCATGATATATGATCTTCCTGGGCCTCTACCTCATAAACTCCTAACTTCCTTTCAAATCCTATAGAAAGGCCGATTTTTCCTCCTTTGTACACAACATTCATTTTTCTCCCTCTCTTTGGGCTATTATTTATTATTTAACTTGGTTACTGTATTATTTAAAGAAAAAAGCAGTTTGCAATATTGCCTGTATGGGAGACACTATAGAGGGTAAAGTAATATTGATTGCATTGTAGCTATTAACTACTGTTCTGGAAACAAGGAAGGAGTATAAGACAGTGAATCACGGCAAGAAGTACATTCACCTTCTTACAAGATAAAAAGAAAAAAAAAAGTTAGCAAACCACATTTCAAATTATTCACAAACTTTAGAATTTCTTATTCAAGGTCCAAAGAGCCAGCTTGAAATGTTAAGATAATTGGTGAACTCACAGGAATAGAAATGGCCCTTAAGGAACAAAAAATTTCCCATACTTTTAGAGGCTGTGAAAAGAATGACCAAGCTTTCGTAATTTTGTTCCAGTCCACATTTTCAACATTAACTACTAAATCATTTATACAAATACACTGTCTATTTAGACTGCTTTTCCTAGAATCCCCCCATACATCTTTTTCTGGTTCTTTCTGATGATCATATCACCCCTCGAAAAATCTAGATTAAAAAAAATAAGTATGGATTTACATATACTTCTATTCCTTGGTCTTTCTCTATTATTATACCTGGATTTCTCTGCTTTTGTTGTAAGTGCAGACATTGGTGGAATCCTATTTCCAGTAGGGGTTAACTAACCAAATGGCAATTCTATAGATTGAATCTCACAGTGGAATATTTAGAAATAAATCTGTAAGAAGGCCTGGGAAGCATAAAGAACCCAAGGGGAGAAAATGTAGTCAATAAAGCCAGAAATGGAAGAACCCTTTTTAAAAATCAAACAGAAATAAAAGAAACAGACGTCAAAAGTTCGGTATGAAGTCAAGTCTCAGGGACAATGAAATCCAGAGTAGGAAACAGAGGTCAAGAGATTAGGGGACAGGTTATTTTGGGGCAAAAAATCAAGAAGAGTGTAATTTATCACTGACATTTAATTGGCCTCCATGGTGAGATGCATGGAAGTACCTCCAGTATTTAAAAGGCTTTAGACAAGGAAGACAGAAGCAATCAATCAGATTTCCAACTGAACTTATCCTTCTGTTAAGTGTTGTAGCAGCAGAAAATACATGCTTCCTTAAGGGAAGTTAGAAGACCAAGGTAGCACATGAATCAATTAGAAAATACTGTTTCACAGTACAGAATACTGTATTCACAGAATACAGAAAATACTGTTTCACAGTACAGAATACTGGTTTCTATAGTCCCTCTAAAACACCCTTGCTCAAAGTGATTGATTAATAAATAAAATAAATTAAATAAGAGTTGTTTGTGTTTTCTAGATTCTATGTAGAGGGGAGATTTATTTAACAAGGGTAAAGGGCAAGAAAGATCTAAAAGGAGATGGAGCCTGAACTATGCATTTGATAGTAAAAGAAAGGGGCAATAAGAAGGAAGAGAAGAACAAATGGGAGAAAAATGAAAAGGGATGAGTAAAATAATGCCTCCATAAATTAAATAATTGCTCAGGGGTTAAGCCAAAATTCCAGAGCCCAAAACCCAGTTGTCTAATCCCATTCATTAGTATTTCATCCAAAAACGTACACGTTTATCTCTCTTCATGTAATTCCTCACGTACATGTTTCTGGTGTTCATTGATGAGTATCACATAAACATCTATTCCTACTCACCCATGTACATATGAATGAATCACAAAGCCTTACCCTCTTGAAGCCAGGCAGGTCAGAGGTCAAGAATGACCTTGAACAAGCTATTCCTTGAACTTCAGTTGCTGCATTCTGTAAAAGAAGGTTGTAGTCCTCTGTGGTTTTTAAATCTAAAGCAAACCTTAACTCCATAGTGTTGTTTTTATTTAAATGATTTCAATCTGAAGATATGCACATATAGTGGTCAAAATGAATATGTCGATTTCTGCACAAATTTATTTTTTTGCTAGTTTGCACTGATAAAATTGAAACAATAAACACAATGATGACAAAGTAGCTATTTAACTTAATGATCATTTAACTTTTCTTTTGATAATGCATGTTTTTATTTGGACTAATACAATGTAAATTGTAACCAACAAGTTTTAAATATTCTCTCATTTGAAGCATCTGCTCAATGAAGGCGAATCGCAGAAATGTGAACTCTTCCTGCTTCTGCTGTTTGTAGGAAGAGGCAGACTTGAAACCCTGCAGTTGTCTGTGGCCTAAACAATGCACAGATGATCAACTTGTGAAATACGGGATTTTTTTTTTTTGTATTTGCCTAAACAGAGAAACACTAATGGTGTGTTCCATCAATTAAAGAGAGAAAAATAAATCTACCAATACTACTGCATTTATTCATTGATAAATTCATTCATTCATTCCTCATGCATTCATATGCTAGATCTTTGTAATAAAAAATTGAAAAAAATATACTCTTCATTATAGGTCTCATCCTAGGAAGACAGACAAGTACACATATGATAAAACAAGAAAATTAAACTTTCCCAAATGTTGAAGAGCAAGCACCATCATGTGTGGTTTTTCATACATCACATTGCATTTAATCTAAATGTACTAAAGAAACACAGGGCCAACCAGGGAGCTTGATGTGAGTTTTGAGATAAGTCTTAATAGTGAAGAATGGGGGTGTAGATTGTTAGAAAAAGAGTAAATGCTTGGGGATTTGAATGTTATTCCTACTGTTTTGAGTGGACATAAGAAAGTCCTATGTAACTAGAGAATAAAACACCTTTAGCACTGTGATGGGAGAAGAGATGAGAAAGATAAGCTGGATCAAATAACTTAAAGGACTTGAAATCCATCTTAAAATAAAGGCTTCTACCATAAAAAAGGTAATTAAAACCAAAGTGCCAAAAGGAAGAAGAAGAAACGGTAAGTGAAATCAAAGTTTTCTATTACAGAAGGAAAATGTGTTGTTATTTATAGTGAAAACTTGGACAAGACAGAAACTGGTTAGGGAGTGACTGACATACCCCATAACATGAGGATCTGAGGGCCAAGGGAGTCAGAATAGAATTATGGAAGATGGGGCGAGATAAGAGACATTTCAGAGAAAAAAAGCGATGCTCCACAACCAGCTATACTAGAACTTACTATTGTTCTCTGACGCCAAACCCTCCATTGGGGTAAGTTTAATTTAATCACCTTCATCTCTTAAGTGTTCAAGCGGGCTTTGCAGGACAATTGGTATCTACTACTTCAGGAGGAAGACTTTAACCCAGAAGAAAGCAGAAAAGGTTTCAGCTGCCAAGTCTTATTTGTGTTTCATGTATTTTATCAAATTATCTTGAAGACTCAGTTCTGAGTTCCTTGTCATAAATATGAACACTATATTTCCTCCATTTTGGAATTTTCAAAAGGAGGCTAGCAAAATGTAGTTTTTCTACAAACTCACTTACATGGGTTGAAAGAGGAGTTTATTTCCTAAGATGTACTACCTTGAGTATTTATTTTTAGACAATTATTTATGCTTACAGTGTCCACAAAAGACCTCCAAACCCTGATACTTATGAACGTCCTCATAGGAATATACCAAGGAGAGTTGATTAGCCCATTATTTCATGTTGTGGACATTCACTGACTAACCTCGAGGCTTATCAAAAAGCTTCAGTAATCAAGACAACATTATATTGGTGAAAGAATAGACACATAGATCAATAGAACAGAACAGAGAGCTTGGAAATGGATCCATAGAGGTATAGTCAACTGATCTTTGACAAAGGAGCAAAGGCAATTCAATGGGGAAAGGATATCTTTTCAATAAATGGTGCTGAATTAATTGGATATCCATGTGCAAAAAATAAATAAGATAATTTAAACACAGACTTTACAGCTTTCACAAACATTAACTCAAAATGGATCAGAGACCAAAATGTAAAACACATGACAAAAAAATTTCTAGAATACAGGAGAAAATATAAGTGACTTTGGGTTTGGTTATGACTTTTTATATGTAACATCACTAGCATGATCCATGAAAGAAAATATTGATAAGTGGTACTTTATTAAAATCAAAATCTTCCTTTCTATGAGAGTCTTTGTTAAAAGAATGACAAGACAAGCCATAGACTCGGACAAAATATTTGCCAAACACATATCTGATAAAGGAATTGTGTCCAACACATGCAAATAATTCTTTTTTTAAAAAAGTATTATTTATTTAATTGACAAAACTGTGCACATATATAGTGTACAACATGATGTTTTGAAATACATATACATTGGTGAATGGCTAAATCAAGTTAATTAACATGTATTACTTTCTATACTTATATGTGGTAAAAACACTTAAAGTCTACTCAGCAATTTTCAAGTGACATTGTTATTAACTATTGTCACCATGTTCTTCAAAGAACTCTGAAAGCTGAATAAAAATACAAACAACCATTTAAGGGTGGGCAAAAGATAGGATCAGACAGTTTAATAATAAACATATATAGATTGCAAATAAGCCTATAAAATGATGCTTACTATCATATGTCATTAGGGAATTGAAAATTTTAAAAAAAGATATGAATACATACTTTTTACAATATCACATCTAAAACACTAACAATACCAAATGCTAGAGAAAATTAGGAGGAACAGGAACTTTCATTTATGGTTGGTGACAATACTAATAGTACAGCTACAATGGAAAAGAGTTTGGCAATTTCTTTTTGCTTGTTTTCTTTGTTTTGTTTTGTTTGAGGAGGAGTCTCACTCTGTTGCCCAGACTGGAGTGCAGTGGCTCCTTCTCAACTTAACTGCAGCCTCAACCTCCCAGGCTCAATCTATCTTCCCACCTCAGTCTCCAGAGTAGGTGGGACTACAGGTGCATGATGACCATACCTGGCTAATGTTTTGTATTTTTTTTTTCTAGAGACAAGATTTTGCCATCTTGCTCTGGTTGGTCTCGAATTCCCGGGCTCAAGCAATCCACCTGCCTCGGCCTCCCAAAGTGCTGGGATTACAGACGTAAGCCGCCACACCCTGTCCAGTTTGGCAATTTCTTACAAAGCTAAACCTAGTCTTAGCATATATTCCTGCAATTGTTCTCTTAGGTATTTTCTCAACTTACTTGAAAACTTACATCCATATAAAAACAGGCATCCTCTATGCAGTCACCTCAAAGTGACTTTAATCCTTATTAATGTATGATTCTTCACACACCTCCGGAGTCCATTACTGAATATTTTATAGTTCAGGACCTTTTAGCTCCTAAGCATTTTTCCCACTGGGCATCTGCTCTTGTAATGTGGATTCACACTGCATATTCAGTCCCGCCCAAACTGACCAGCGTTGTGAAGTATTCTCTGCAATGTACCCTCAAACAAAACGAATTGAATCCTTTCATGTTTTTACATTTCTTTAGTTAGTTATTAGCAGGTATTGGAGTTGGTGCTACCCTGTGAATAGAAAATGTAAGAGGATATCTCTGGATACTCTGACCCCCTCTTTGAAATGTGACCATTTTGTTGTGGAGAAAATTGTGCTGCTCTTGCTAAGTTGGCCAAAGGAATTGTTCTGATTGTAGAAAGTCCACACTGACTATGAGGCAGACCTGCAAAGCCTGATGGGTATACTGTCTTGTATAGGGTTAAGCAAAGCTGAGTCTTCCTTTATATTAAAATATTATGAACTCGCAGCTAAAGATCCAACACTCAGAACTGACTAAACCCAATCAAGATGTTCCCTTGTTGTTACTAAATTATACTAATTTGAATTTACTAATACTATTCGCAAAAAAGGGAGCTATATTTACATTCTCCTATTACTGAAGTAACATCAGTAGGTAAGAGGAAAATGGAAACATTCTCATTTTTCTTTATATATAAGATAGCTGAGTGAAGTGAATACATGTTCGCACGTCTATCTCTAGTGTACCTTATCCCTTTTGGGTAGATATGGAATAAATACTTAGAAATATTTATGGAAATTACTTAAATAGTGGTTGCAAAAATAAAAAATAAGTTATACAAGGAATGGTTAAAGAGGTTTGAAAGCTTTATAACTCCTGGTGATCTGGTGAAAAGATGGTCATCTTTAAAAAATTTGAGTCCTATCAAATGAAATAGGAAATAGACATCTCTTGGAGGACATAGCCAGTTAGACAAAAGAGTGGAAGTCACAAATAACTCAGTAGTAGGAAAATATTGCAATAGTTAAGAGCTGCCAAAAAATACATGTAGTATATTTTTGCATCCTTAAACTCCTGGACTCAAGCAATTCTCCAGCCTCAGCCCCCCAAATAGCAGGGACCCCAGGTGCAGGCTTCCTGTCTAATTTTTAAAATGTTTTGTAGAGATGAAATTTCCCTTTGTTGACCAGGCTGGTCTCGAACTGCTGGCCTTAAGTGATCCTCCTGTCTCAGCCTCCCAAAGTACTGAAACTACAGATGTGATTCACTGTGCCTGGCCAAAAATATGCTAGTTTTTTAAACAAAAAGTATTGGGATCATCCATTAACCGTTGTAGTCTAAAAATCATTCATAGGGATCAGACATAGAGAATAAAGCAATCAATTTATTTAGTAAAGCTGACTGGAAAACTTGACCTAAAATTGTTTCTGCATTGGTTTCCTAATTTGCTATTCTAGCACTTTAGTACTTTACTGACACTGTCTATCCCGGACAAAGGAGATTTACCATAGAACTCTTCAACAGAAATCTGTCTCAAGAAGTTGACATCAGATGAAACACAGATCAAAAGGTACCCTCTCTACACATAGGGGAGCCAAAGAACAATCTAGAGGTATTGGACCAAACATGATCAGGTTCTTCTCCTACATTCTCAAAGCAGACAACCCTTTCACCTCTCATAGAGAAGAGTAAGCAATGGTCATGGAGCATAACCACAAGTGTGTCAATTACATAAGTATCTTGTTAAAGTGAAGATACTGATACAATAGGTCTTGGCTGGGATCTTAGATTTTGCATTTCTAACAAGCTACCTGGAAGTTTCTAAGCCTCTGGTCCATGAAGTAGTTAGGAGATAGAGAGTCAAGATGGTTACTGTGGAACGTCTTCCCATATTCAAGCAATGACTTTGACTCTAGCTACAACATCTTGTTTGAATTTGGTGCTCTGCTTCTCTGATTTGCTGCAGAGTGCAGGACCAGAAGCAGTTATTTTTTGCACATTATAACTGGCTAATGTCACAAAAATCAGTAATTGCTGAAATCTTGATAAATGTGCCCCAACATAACCATAAGAGAATAATTGAATTAAATACTCATAAAACATTGAGATTTGGTACTGTTGATTCCAACTCTTTCACACTTTTCATATATTCTCCCTTCTGGCTCTAGAGGGTTTAAATATTTTTAAATTAGCTCATTCTTCCCCCAGAGGTCTTCATTTCTTCATTTGTTTTATTTGATCAAATTAGCTTCTAAGCTGCCTCATATATTTTTGGAGTGTGTTTGGGGACATAAATACAATAATGAAATTAGCATTTCCTCCTCCAAAAGTTGAGTTTCAGAGTGGGTTATGCTTATCTGTCATCCTTACTTTCTTCATCACAGTGCTTTGCATAATAAACCTGAGTAAATATTTCTTGATTGATACATACACTTGAACATTTTTATTACTTGTATGTGTCTGAAATATCAGGGTTCTCAGATCGAATTCTTCTTTCTCCCTTTCAAACTTTATCAAATCTTTGTTATTTAAAGTGCTATTAAGTATCTCAAGTTTATCCTTTCAGTTTGGAGGTGATCGTCTCCCATTCTGGGGGAGATGGGTCCTATGCCCCAACATCTGTGCACTTAATTAAAGCACAAGGGATGCTTAATTAGTGTAATAAATGCAATTAGAAATGTCTGTAATGAAGAAACTAGTGCTTGATTTTTAGAGCCATAGACAGGGGCAGCTAGATGGGTTAATTGATGAGTGTTAACTCTCCGTTGATAAGCCCTTTGAGCTCTGATTCAATGAGACTATACAAATGTCATACATTGTTGTTACTGTGTTTAGGTAGAATAGCACTGGGGCCCCACTTCCTTAGTCCTCCCCATTTAACAGTTTTATTCTCAAGCTGACCTTTGCTTTCTCCAGGTGTAACTGGCTCCCAATAATAACTTAGGGTATACTCAATTGAAAAAAGTAAATGTGAATTTCCAAAATGTTGAGAGATTTGTTTTCATTTTGACTAACACACTATTTCTTCTGTGAAAGAAACCCTTTTGGCTTTCACTGTTGCTAAAGTCTGTGTGAGTGCCCACACCGCTTTGTAAATGAAAAAGACTCCGTTCTTCACGAGATGCCACTGTATCTCATATTTCCACCAGTGATTTTTGAGCAACTATATATTCTTGAAAGAAGTTTTAATTACCTTTAATGTCTTTAATTAATAAAAAATTATGTAAAAATAGATGAGCCTCTTTTTTATATCTAGTGTAACATACTTCTAGTTGGATAAAATTTCTGGTTGGATCAAATTTCTGGTTGGAAACAGAATTGACTCGTACAATTGGAAGAGTTAACTCTGGCTCTAAAGGCACAATCCATGAGCTCCTCTCTTATATTTGCACACTGAAAATATCCTAGTGGCACTGAGTGCCGGGAGAAAACAAAGGTCTGTGGCCACTGTTGCTCTTTGTCAGGCTTTACATAAAAGTACTGACTGTGCTATGATAGAGAATTAGCTTGCTAAAATATAACAAGAGTCTGCAACTTCTAACTCAGTGAAACTCTACTTAAGTGATTATATGCTTGCATGGCGGCAAGAACAACAGATAGCTATGTAATTAATGCAGACCATGTCAGCCTCCTTCACTTCCTTCTTGTCTCCATGCAGACCAGTAATGAGGTGTCTCCTGACACACAATCACAATGCACTGACAAACCATCTTGGTGTGTGAAAAAGATACGGAAAAATCCAAGCAATGTGACACTACCAGCAAGTGTGGTTTCTCTTCACCAAGACTTCAGGTCATAGTTGGGCCTAAGGTAGAGTCTCTTGGCTGGAGAAGTCATTATTTGTAAGATTACAGACCAACTTCCGTGTCTGAGAGGCTCTTATGTTATTATATAGAAAGAAAATATTGTTATCTATAAGAATTATTTGCTTCTTTCTCCTTACGTTAGTAATCCTAAGAAAATATTGAAAATGAATCATTCTTTTAAACAATTTACTGATTATTTTCACCACTGTATAATGCACATGTGCCTACCAAGAAATTAGATATTTTCTTGTGTGTAGCTTCATTTAATAGACTATAATAGATACATTTTATTATTCATTAAATTGTGAAATTCCATGTCATATACTATGATGTATAATCTTCTATGTTCATTGTGTCTATTCATTAGCATCACCATTGACTGACTTCAAGAGTATACTTTCCTCTCACATAACTGTGCTAGTTGCTACAGGTAATATTTAAAAGCATAAAACATAGTCTCTGCCTCTGTGCTTTAACTTAATCCAGTTAGAGAAACAGAATATGTGCAAAAAGATGAAGAATTATGGAATGTAATAAAATCTAATTCCAAATGGAAAATACAGACAAGAAATATGATGAGACATCAATACCCGAGAACAAGATTACCACTGGAGAGGGTAGACCAAGTGCAGTTTTTCTATGACTAGTAGACTCAAAAAGAAGAGAATTCTAAACAAGAAGCTATGTGGAAGAAGCAGTATATTTTAAACCCTCAACTCTTGTTAGAAAAAACAAACATCCTCTGAGGATTTCCTTGTAGGTAGCAATATGAAAAGCAATAATGCTCTGCATCAGGAATGAAATTAGGTATTAAAGGAAGGAAGACCTAACAAGTAGAAGTTATAATTACAGAACTTGAAACTCATGTTCTAGATCAGTGGTCTCTACCCTTTTTGGCACTAGGGACTGGTTTTGTGGAAGACAGTTTTTCCACGGACCAGGGTAGGAGGTTCAAGCACATTCCATTTAT
The DNA here is from genome assembly GCF_000951035.1 of Colobus angolensis palliatus. Classification (NCBI taxonomy): domain Eukaryota; kingdom Metazoa; phylum Chordata; class Mammalia; order Primates; family Cercopithecidae; genus Colobus; species Colobus angolensis. Next base: position 2,048,918 of record NW_012116733.1, read on the forward strand.
TGTGCACTTTCATTCTATTATTATTATGTTGTAATATATAATGAAATAATTATACAACTTACTATAAAATAGAATCGCTGGGAGCCCTGAGCTTGTTTTCCTGCAACTAGATGGTCCCATATGGGGTTGATGGGAAACTGACAGATCATCAAGCATTAGATGCTCATAAGAAGCAAGGAATTTAGATCCTTGCAACCTAGATCCATCGCATGTGTGGTTCCCGCAGGTTTTGCGCTCCTGTGGGAATCTAATGCCACTACTGGTCTGACAGGAGGCGGAGCTTAGGTGGTAATGTGGCTGGAAATACAGATGGCACTTTGCTCACTCAACCGCTGCTCACCTCCTGCTGTGTAGCTTGGTTACTGACAGGCCATGAACTGCTACTGGTCTGTGGCCCGGGGGTTGGGGGCTCCTGTTCTATATTTTTAGAGAAGACTACCATGTAAAACTATAGTGAATAATTATTTTAACATGATAGGTCTAATTGCTAAATCATATATCATAAAATCTAACCTTTATGATAATTTACCTTTTAAACAGTCAATAAAAACTGGAACAATCTAGTAGGGTATCACAAATGGTGATAGGTCTTAACTTGCATAATATTTGAATTTATAGAGAGAATAAATACCACATGGAAGTAAAGCACAAAATAAGCCATGAAGTCAGTACCCAGTATCGCATGTTTGTGAGACAGTGAAGAATTTAATTCAATTACAGACATCATGCCATAGGGAATAATGATTTACTAAACTTTATCGAGTTAAGTGATAAAAGGTGTTATGTTAGGTAGATTAATCAAGGGTAGTGTTTCCATTCTTTGGTTTTCAGATGCTAGGAAGGCTGTGGAAATAAAGTTGCATGTAGCTCTATATACACACTGAAACATGTATCTACTAAACAATGAATATACATGTTTCCTTTAAATATGTACAAATAGGTCAGGCATGGTGGCTCACACCTGTAATCTCAACACTTTGGGAGGCTGAGGCTGGTGAATCACTTAAACTGAGGAGTTTGAGAGCAGTCTGAGCAACATGGTGAAACACTGTTTCTACAAAAAAATACCCCCCAAATGCTTATAAATATGACTACTACAATAAAAATCAATTTAAGAAATATAATTTCTTGTAATAGGCCATTCTATATTTTTTCAATCAACAGATGTGATTATTATCTTACACTGGGAGATGCCTACCGGTCTCCTCCCCTCCCCTCCCTTCCCCTCCCCTGTTTCTACAAAAAAATACCCCCCAAATGCTTATAAATATGACTACTACAATAAAAATAAATTTAAGAAATATAATTTCTTGTAATAGGCCATTCTATATTTTTTCAATCAACAGATGTGATTATTATCTTACACT
>NW_012116733.1:2051097-2065919 GCF_000951035.1 Colobus angolensis palliatus
GTCTCCTCCCTCGCTTTCCCCTTCCCCTTCTCCTCCCCCTTTCCCTTCCCCTTCCCCTTTCCATCCCTTCCCTTCTTTCCTTCGGCCTTGTGAAGTATCTGTACATTATTTTCATTAAAGTGCTGTCAGGGCTGGGTGCAATGGATCATACCTATAATCCCAGCACTTTGTTAGGCAGAATCAGGCAGATTACCTGAGGTCAAAAGTTCAAGACCAGCCTGGCCAACATGGCAAAACCCCATCTCTACTAAAGATTACAAAAATTTGTGGAGTGTGGTGGTGTGCACCTGTAATCTCAGCTACTCAGGAGGCTGAAGTAGGAGAATTGCTTGAACCCAGGAGGCGAAGGTTGCAGTGAGCCGAGAGCTCGCCACTGTACCCCAGCCCAGGTGACAGAGCAAGACTCTCTGTCTCAAAAAAAAAAAAAAAATGCTCCTATCCAGGCATAGTGACGTGCACAGCTATTTGGAGGCTGAGGTCAGAGGAATGTTTGAGGCCAGAAGTTTGAGACCAATCTGGGCAACAAAGCAAGATCCCATCTCTAAAATACAAAAAACAAACAAAACCATGCTGCCAACTTACATTGACATTTGTTTTTTAATTATCAAATATAAAATGTACAGACTAAATGCTCGATATTTTCATTTGTGTTGTTTGTTATTGGATTGCTTAGTTATGCTAACCTAAATATGACCATTAAAATTGCTGAATTTAATTTTTTTCTTAAAGTCTTATTAATTCAGAATCTACTTCTTATTTGAAAAGTTATAAGATATGTACATATTAAATATGTAAAGCCCCTAATGGCACTAGGATCTTCTTATTTTATTTCTTCCTACAGAATTAGACTATCTTTCCTTTGTCAAATAGCATTTCTAGTATATTTTTGAAGACCAGAAAATAAAGACAAAGCTTAGGATTTAGCTGAGAGTGGCACATTTTGAAGCCAAAAAGAGCTTGTTTCATGTACCCCACACTTCGGATTTTCATCAGTTACAAGATGTCAACTTGCTAGACACAAATGTTCCATCCTCCAAAAAGAACAAAATATTAAAAACAAGATTTGATGAAATAGAGTAAATAAGATAGAAGTGATATAATGAAACAACTGAAATTCATGAAGGTTTATTACATTCAAATAAGAGAAACACAACTGAGTTCTCAAGTTTCCTACCCACTCCAATCACAGATCCATCTAGTCCCATAACTTCTTTCTGCAACATTAATACATACTTTTATTTTTCCAGAAATGGAGAATACCAGTGGTTATGCTCTTGATGGTGGAATATGTGGTAATTGACGTGTCAAACTAAATGTTTCAAGCTGAAATTGCACTTTGATCACTTTTTTTACAAGCTTTCCTTGCCAAGCTATTTGGGCAGGAAAGCATTCACTCAGCAAGCCTGGGTTACTCAAATCTTGGACTTTCCAAAGGGAGGGCAATCCTCAGTGACCAGCTCCTGGGAGATAATCTGTGCGCTTGGAAAATATTCTACCTGATGAAATTGATTTGGTATGCCTGAGGTCTTCAGTCAAGCAGACCCATCTGACCATGTAAGTTCATTCTGATAATGTAGTTTTTGGTAAATGCTTGTGTTTTTTTCTGGGGGGGAAAGTAGTCCAGAGTCTAAGCAGACTAAATGTCAGACATGTAGGAGCTACATGGCCATGAGACTGAACCCCGATAAAATCCCTTAACACTAAGGCATGGGTAGCTTCCCTGGTTGGCAATGCTGCACAAATATGGTCACACATTGTCTCTGGGTGACTAAGCACACCTCCAGAGGACATGTGGAAACATGTACTTGGTGTTCCCCGGACTTTGCCCATGGGCCTTCCCCTTAATTGATTTTCACTGTAGTCTTTCACTGTAATAAACCGCAGTAGACAAATATAAGAGTGTTTTTGAGTTCTAGGAGTCCTTTCAGAAAACTGTCAAGCCTGTGGGTGGTCTTGGGAACCCCCAACACACTATTTTTGTCTACTTCTCAATGAAGATGGCCATAATTCTGTCCTCATTACTTTTCTTCTAAACTCCAACACTTATCATCAATACAAAAGAATTTAAAGACTTCACATAATCATTATTTAGATTATTATTGTTTGATATATTATTTGTTTCAAAGTTAAGTAAAATTCTTATTTTAGCACAAATGCTGTGATTACTTTTTTTCCCAGAAGCTTGCAATGCCTTAATAATTAGCACTGACTAGGCACTCAATTTATGCTTTTACATTACTGATTGACCAACAAACTGATGAGATTAATAGTGAACTAGGAACATCTATTACTGACTGGTCTGATCATGTTTGACAGCCAGTAGCACTGGTTTAGAAATACTCTAGGTTGCTATTAGTGAACTGCATAAACACTGATAAAGCCCATTATAGCCAACTTGTATCTACGCCTTGCAAACAATAAGCACCAATAATTATGGAATGAACTTGCAGAAAAAGAAATCTCATGAACCTTTGTTGAATACTTCTGTGAAGACCCTAGGAAGGACAGATTTACAGAAACTCTGAGTTTGAATTAAATATTTTAGGCTGGAGGATTATTTCATGTATCTGAAATAATCTTAATGTTTAGCTCAATCAGTTACTTTTTGTGTATTGATGTAACACATGATTTAGTGGTTATTTAACATGATACAGCAAAATTTCTCTGCTACATTGGGAATAACTCTAGAGTATTTATGAGTATTAAGCAGAGGTTATCTAACATCATATTTAAAAAGAAAGCATATGTATTAGGGTACAAGCTTGCACAGATCATAAAATTCAACTCTAAACAGCCGTAGACAAAAGATGGAGCATCAGGTATAATCAGTCTAATACAGCTAATAAAATGATGGAAATGGGGTTGAGAACAGACAACTTTTTAAAGTTCAGAATAGTATGCAGATTTTTGGCTCATTATGTCAGGTGAGATTACTCAGAAACCTGGGAGAAGCATTTGTGTGCAGTGTGATCTATTAGGAAATGTGTTCCTGGAAGAAATAGATGAGCTTGAGGGATGCTAAGTGGAAAAGGGAAGGACACCAAGCAACAGTACAGTTTTAGGCAAAGAACTGCAGAAGGTGACTTCAGCCTGATTTATAGGGGGATTAGAGTATATGAAGTACACCTCAGATTGGCCACTTCTACAGGCAAGGGAGCTTAACTTTCATACCATTGCATTATTTGCCAAGGGTTGCCCCAGGAATCCAAACTCCTAGGTACTTCCCATTCTCTCCGAGGACAAGAAATCACCCCCTTTTTTCAAGGATATTCCTCTGAAAAGAGGCCATTACAAGCAAAATAAAGCAAACGTTAAAAAGGATCCAAGGAGATCCAAATAGAGCACTGACAATATCCACTACCAGGTAATATAAGTACATAGCTGTGCTAGATAAACATGATCAGTGGATTATCTGTACTTTAAAGAATGAAATTCAAAAACATGCTGAAGGAATACTTGAGAATTTATTGAAATAAATATATCAGCCTTTAAACAAGTTGTCTTGTTAATTATTAGGAGGTAGAGGTGGATGTGGGGTTTGGAGGGAACCCAGCGGACAAGAGAAAATGATTCAGTGAAAGGGGAACATCCAAGCAGAACCAAGAGGAAAAGTGTTTAAATCAACTTGGAAAATCTTTGTTGGGAATATGTTTTCTTATAGAACAAATATACTACAGGTTCAGAGTTTGACTCCGGGACATGTGAATTCTTTGGTTGAGGAAGGGAACTTAAACCTACAACACTTTGAAGTATGTTTATTCAAATAAATAGAAATTAATTAAAAAACAGGTCCTATAATTGCTAAATTTGAATAGTCCAGAGGATATATAAAGAAATACTTTGACTTTATTGTTTTTATTTTGAACCTTATTTGTTTCTGTTTCTCCTGTAGAATTTTTCTCTCCTATTGGGTTCTGTGAGAACTTAAGAGGAATTTGTCTGGAAGATTATGGGAAGGACAAGGTGGCAGAAAATTAGAATTTCTGTTTGTAGTAAACTTTAAGTTTGTAGTAAACTTTAAGTAAACTTTTTTTAACATTTCTCCTATTCCTGTACACAAGGCCCTCTGCAATGTGGTTTTGATATGAGGTGTGTTTTCTCACTCCCTCTGGAATGACTTTGTGACTTGCTTAGACAAATAAAATTAGGTCAATGTAATTGGTTACAATTCCTAAGCTTAGGCCTCAAAAACCTTCTGGCCTCTATTTCTTCCTCTTAAAACCTGGTGCTATAATGTGAGGAGGCTTGAATTAATCTTCTAGAGAATAAAGCCTTGTAAGAGTATATTTTTTAAGTCTGTCATCTCCAAGTTAACTCATAGTAGAGTGCAGTCACATAAATGATCTCAGAATAGAACAACAGAAGAAACACCCTGCTGAACCCAGACCAAATTGTTGGCCCACAGAATTGTGATAAAATAAAATGACTGTTGTTTGAAGTTACTAAGTTTTAGGGTGATTTTTAAGGGAGCAAATGATCATTGGTACGTTGTAGCACAGCAACCTGAGAGAACGCACAATTATGAGGCTTGCTGTCTGAGTTTGCATCATGTCTCCCATAGGCATCAGGCAGAACACCTTCTTTTGAGCTTTCACGTTAGACTTCTCTTGGGATATTGCTTAAAAGCCCCTCTTTGAAAAGTATGCAATCAAAATCAGGTTATATTTTAACCTACTTGTTCACTGCCTTAATTATACAGACAATCACATAATTACATATACCTTAAGCAATCAAACCCAGGAGATGCTCTTTAATATCCCACTGGGTAAATGCTTGGAAAAAGCTGTTGTGATATGGAATTGAGAATAGATCAAGCCTATCATTATATGCGTTAATTACTTATCTTTTTGTTAAAATATCTATCTATCTATTTGTCAACCTATCATCTATCTATCTATCTATCATCATCTATCTTCAGTTAAAAAAAAAAAAACTAGTTGAGTAATTGGCTGATGCCTTTATCACAGAGGAAACATGAACTCATTAAGTATGATGAACATATTTAATGTGTCTTGATCAGACATAAGCAGTTAGCTGTTATCTATGGAGCTATGGAGCTAATTTAAAAGAAAATAGGCACAGTTACCCCTGTACATTTTCAACATACCTATCAATGTCTTGCTTAGCGGAATTCTGAAATTGGTAGAAAAGCTTCTTGCCACCAGGCTTAAAGCTTTCCTCATCAGTCATGTTACAATGTTCTTTGTAGCAAATGCTCAAATTAAGATTATGAACACACTTCACTAACTTCCCTGTTGCCTTCTCATAAAAAAAAAATTGCTGTCCTCTTGGCTAACATGTTTTGTAGTTGTTCCTCTGTTATGGTTTCCACACAGCAAGGAGGGACTTTTAAATGAAAGGGAAGACTTAGGGAGAAAGAGAGCAAATGTAGATGATTAATGTCAGTCTGTTCTGAACCATTTGGCTGTTTTTATGTTCTAGTCTTTGAAAGACGCTGGAATATATGCCTGCTTGGCCAATAAGTCCCCAATAACTCTTCAGTCCCATAGTACCATGTGTAGAGAAAACCTCAAGGAAAAGAAAATGGACAGTTAAACTGGACAAAATATATCCCTTAAATGAGAACTACACTATGTGAAAAAAAAAAATTGAACAGTATGTCCTCAGCAAGTCAATGATCATAAGAAAAACAGCTTTATTGGCTAGTAATTTTGTGTGTTTGATGTACAATATGGAGAAATATTAGTAGCCAAATGAATGTGACACATTGACACAGATGCATTGTAAATATTATGCTATTGAGACCATAGATTCAGTTACATTCCTCTGATGAATGTGAATGCTTTCATTTCTTGTTTTAGAAGTCAATTAACCTGATTAATATCAAACTGCCAGCTCTGCCTTGTTTGCAGTAGGTGACTGCTCAAATTGTTGTTATTTTAGCTTCAGCTCTGAGACAATTTGTTTCTGTCCTCCTTTGCCCCCAACAAATATGGTTCAAGGTTCAGATAGAGGCTTGGCCAGAGTTCATATACACACCTTTAACTGCCTTCTTCCCAGGATTTCCTCTTCATTTTTGGAGTGGGTGGATAGTGGGGTGCTGTGGTTGCACTGGCTGCTGTCCTGTGGTTCTTACCAACACAAAATTTGAAGGTTTTTAAAGGAGTTTCAGTTATTCTAATTATTCTGTACCTTAAGTTGTCTTTCTAATACCTTGTGATGGTTCCTTCTAAATGTCAACTCTCTTCCCAAAACTGCTTCATCTCAGAAATTGTGTGTGTATGATTGTGCATGTTCAGACTTTATAGTTGTTACCTGCATGATTGTCAGTCTAGCAGGAATTCATTCTACCCTGCAAGAAGAAAAAGTTCAATTTTGCAGAAAAATAATCCAAACTGTATAGGATATTTCTCAAAAAGAAAACTTTGGAAAAGTTGTTTACATTTATAATCCTTTAGTTTTAAGCAAATATTTTTTAAACATGCTTACTTGTCAGTTAGTTGAACAGAAGAAAAAAAATGTAATGTCATCCCTGATCGCAGAAACCCAACACTTAAGAAATCACATTCAAAACTTATCAAGTGCTTTAACTTGATAAGTACTTTAAATGCAATGCTATATCCATTGTTTTCAATGAACATAGCAACATTTACATGCACAATATAATAATGTGGTAATTGCCAGAAATAGTCCCTTTTGAAAAATCTTTAATGTAATTCTACAGGAAAAAATTTTAAGGCAGTAAAATAAAATGTATTTCAAGATCCACAATGATGTGTACCTTACTTTAGCCTTTTACTGCAAATAACTTCAGCAAATAAAATTTGGTGAATAATCTCTATTCTTTCTTTTTTTTTTCTTTTTTCTTTTTTTCTTGTAAGCCTCTCTCCCTTCCTGTCTCCATTCTTTCCGACAAGGAATATTGGGTATTTATTATGTGCATGGCACATTCTAAAGCAGTGAAGATGAGACAGTAAATATTTCAGGGACAGTATCAATTAACTGAGCTTATGCTGTATTAGAGAGAAACCGAATACATAAAATAAAATCAGATATTAATGAGTGAAATGCAGAAAATAAACAGTGTAATATGATAGAGTGTAATGAGATAACTTGCTTATATTGGTGATTATGAGAGCGCTTTTTGAGCAAGAGACTGAAAAACATTTCATAATAAGATAGAACTTGCAGTGGCCCAAACTGAGAGGTAATCTAAAGCAGATGGCACAGCCAGTGCAGTGACTCTGGGAAAGAACATGTATCGGGTCATCTAAGAACTGACTGCAGGCCTGTATGGTTCCAGCTGGAGAGAAGCCAGCAAGAAGTGGGGCATAGCTAAGATAGGTATCACCTGATTATCTGGATCTGTGTGTTCCAAGGTATGAGTTTATATTTTATTCTAATTGCAAAAAGTACTATTGAAATATTTTAAGTCAGAAAAGTCTATGATCTGATTTAAAATTCCAAAATAATCTTTTTTTTTTTTTTTTTGGAGACGGAGTCTCGCTCTGTCACCCAGGCTGGAGTGCAGTGGCCGGATCTCAGCTCACTGCAAGCTCTGCCTCCCGGGTTTACGCCATTCTCCTGCCTCAGCCTCCCGAGTAGCTGGGACTACAGGCGCCCGCCATGTCGCCCGGCTAATTTTTTGTATTTTTTAGTAGAGATGGGGTTTCACCCTGTTAGCCAGGATGGTCTCAATCTCCTGACCTCGTGATCCACCCGTCTCGGCCTCCCAAAGTGCTGGGATTACAGGCTTGAGCCACCGCGCCCGGCCCCAAAATAATCTTGAATCATCTTATGCATGGAGTAATTTACAGGAGGGAGCAAAAGTTGAGGAACATGGTCTGACAGTAAGGTTATTAAAATATTCTAAGAGATGAGGATGGCTTGAACTAACATGGTCATAGAGAAGACATAAAACTTGGAAGATACTGCATTGCGATTTGGAAGAGAAAGTCAACTGGACTTGGTATGGGAAAAAAGGAAAAACTAGAATAAAGGATGACACATGGATTTTTTGGTTAAGCAACTTGTTTAATGGTGATGCCATTGCTTTAAAAAAAAAAAAGACAAGAAAAAAAGAAACAGTTGGCAGGAATAGTTGACCAGTTGCGGTGGCTCACACCTGTAATCCCAGCGATCTGGGAGGCCAAAGATGGTGGATCATCTGAGGTCAGGAGTTCGAGACCAGCCTGGCCAACATAATAAAACTCCATCTCTACTAAAAATACAAAAATCAGTGCAGTGGGGTGGTGGGTGCCTGTAATCCCAGCTACTCAGGAGGCTGAGGCAGGAGACTTTCTTGAACCTGGGAGGCAGAAGTTGTAGTGAGCTGAGATCGTGCCATTGCTCTCCAGTCTGGGTGACAAGGGCAAAACTTCGTCTCAAAAAAAAAAAAAAAAAAAAGTAACAGTCATATGAGGATAGCAATAGTTCTATTTTAGTCATGTTAACTTTGTGGTGTTCAGTAGACATCTAAATGGAGATGCCATGCAGATGAAAGAACAAAGAGTTCTATAACTTACAGGAGAGGTCAGACCTAGATATAGAGCTTTGGGTGTTTAGAATATGTAGAAGGTGTTTAAAGCCAGATGATTAGATGATATTTCCTAAAGAGTGAATGTAAATACCAGGTAGAAAAGTGTCAAGAGTAACCCCCAAAATAAATAAAGAGAAAAAATTATTAATACAGACAATAGGTTAGTTGTTAGGGAGTTTCACAGGAACAGTTTTAATGTCATGGAGTGGCATCAGTTCTTTAGAATAGGCTGAAGGAAGAAGGTAGTAAGAGAGAGGCGGAGGAAGAGGAGACAGATTTTAGATAACTGTTTCAAGAATGTTGCTATATAAGGAAGCAGAGAAAGACAAAAATGCTGGAAGAAGCATATGTATATTTAGAAGATTTTTAAATTTTATTTTTTTTCTCTCTTTTCCCCCACACCTTTTGCTTTGCTTCGTTCTTCTTTCTTCCCTAATTGATAGAAAATACCAGAGTACGTTTGCATGCTCACTGAACTCACACAGTCATTAGGAATAAAACAGTGGCAGTGGTGATGCTGGGGTGGGAAGAATAATTACAGGCACAAAGTTCTTTTGACAACAGGCTGTAGAATCTAGAACATAAAGTGAAGGGATAGAGTCTTATAGGAATTTGGAAATGTATTAATTACCAGATTTGAGGCAAATGAAGTAGTCTTTTGACCAATCATTGGCTGTAGGCTGCCAACAAAAAGGGGGCAAGACCTTGAGGGTGGTTGGTCTCTTTGGACCAAGACAACCTCTCAAGTGTCTCAGCTGAAAACTGCCAGTCGTTGCCTGTGTCAATCCCACCTCTGGGAGCGAATGCTTCTTTTGTTAAGGAGGAGATCTAGGTAACAGAAAACAACATATATGATAGCAATAAAATAATTGAATCATATTATATGGCATAAAAGTATACCAAGTATTACAGAAGCAAACTAATTAATACATCCTCTCATACTTCTGAATCTTCTTGCCTGCAGATTTAGTCCACTCTGTGCTAAAGGCTAACACTTTCCATGCCTGAAGATAATGCAGGAGCTTCTGCCTTGAAAGACAACATGATCTTACTTAATTTCTTTTTCTGACCAATAGGCAGAAATAATTAAGTCACAACATTAAGGGAACTGTTGGGACTATCAGGAGAGGAAAGGGACTTTACCTTGACAGAGCTAAAAACCCTAGCCTTCATATAGGCAGGAGCCAGGAGAGTATGGACAAGACAGATAGTGATAGTGTTGATTACAGGGGATAGAACATAAAGTTGGATAAGTAAGACTTTATTGAAATAGGAGCACTATTTGATAATACAAGATTTAACATTCCAGGCTGGGCATGGTGGCTCACACACCTGTAATCCCAGCACTTTGGGAGGCCAAGGGGGACAGATTAACTGAGGTCAGGAGTTCTAGAGCAGCCTGGCCAACATGGAGAAACCCTGTCTCTACTGAAAATACAAAAATTAGCCGGGTATGGTGGCGGGTGCCTGTAGTCCCAGATACTTGGGATGCTGAGGCAGAATTGCTTGAACCCAGGAGGTAGAGGTTGCAGTGAGCTGAAATCACACCACTGCACTCCAGACCTCCAACCTGATGACAGAGTGAGACTCTACCTCAAGAAAAACAAACAAACAATAAAAAAAGAGGCTGGTCGTGGTGGCTCACGCCTGTAATCCCAGCACTTTGGGAGGCTGAGGCAGGTGGATCACGAGGTCAGGAGATCGAAACCATCCTGGCTAACATGGTGAAACCCCGTCTCTACTAAAAAATACAAAAAATTAGCCGGGCGTGGTGGCACGCGCCTGTAGTCCCATCTACTCGGGAGGCTGAGGCAGGAGAATGGCGTGAACCCTGGAGGCAGAGCTTGCAGTGAGCCCAGATCGTGCCACTGCACTCCAGCCTGGGAGACAGAATGAGACTCTGTCTTCGAGGAAAAAAAAAAAAAAAAGGATTTAACACTCTAGAAAGGACCCTGGGTTATACAGCTAACATATTGGTAGGATAAATTTCAGAAACATGGAAACAGAAATGCCCATTTCAAATGACCTAGGAATGGCAAAGCTACTGTGGGAGATGGGTAAAAAGGATCAAGAGGCTCAGAAACTGAATATGCTACCTAAAGCTAGAAAGACCTGGAAGTGTCCATGCTTTGTTGGAGGACACCGAGAGGAACACTCTGCTTATCAAAACAATGAATTCACTTATGACAATGACACCAGCATCACTAAGAAGCTAAGTGCAGGTGGTCCTCTGAGAAACAGGGCTAACTGTAGGAGATACTGTTATATAACCGAACTCACTAAAAACAATGGAATTGATAGTAGCCCCATTCGGTAAATGTCAGGTGTCAGCGTTCAACATTCAGAAAATGTGTGGGTACAGTTGTCATTATACACAGCAAAGTCACAGTGACAGCCAGTTGTTCATAATTGTTGAGAGCTATAGAGATGGTTCATAGTGCAAGCCATCCTAAGGGCTAGATAGATAGGCTCCTGAGAATATTGCTTGAAGTATACAGAAATAAAAATAGAAGTACGAGAATCAGGAAGGCAACACCTACTGTCAGTAAAAGTCATAATTCCCTTACCAAGACTCCAGACATCATCCAGTTTTTTTTTTTTTTCTACAACATTCCATTAACTGAAGGAGATACTGGATCTCTATGGGGAATAACCCTACAACAGCTGGGCAATATATATGGTAATGATGCCTTCAGTCTTTCCCCAAAGACATAGGACCAAATGAAGTAGAAGTGGCAAGTATGTTGAACGCCTTTTGGGAGACAATTCTCTATGGGTCTCCAGTGTTTCCACAGCCTTGGAAGCACAGGCACTGGATGCATTTATTCTGGACTATCTTTTCTAAAATGTATAGCAAAGAGTATTTAAACATATAGTTAGTGTCTCTCTCCAGAGCAGATGGTAGGTTTTTTTCTTTTTTTTCTGTCCATGTTGATAATGCCCAGGTCTTCCCTTGGGATATAGATCAGGTAGATTTACTACTCATTTTTGAAGATCCAGAAGATTCTTTTTTTTTTTTTAAGTTAAAAATTCCTTTTTAATTGTTTTCTTCCTGGCCTCTCTGTGTAGTCTTATGATAACTTTCTTTTTTATACTTTTAAGTTCTAGGGTACGTGTGCACAACGTGCAGGTTTGTCACATATGTATCCATGTGCCATGTTGGTGTGCTGCACCCACCAACTCTTCTCCCAATGCTATCCTGCCCCCTCCCCTGATTCCACGATAGGCCCCAGTGTGTGATGTTCCCCTTCCTGTGTCCAAGTGTTCTCATTGTTCAATTCCCACCCACGAGTGAGAATATGCAATGTTTGGTTTTCTGTCCCTGCGATAGTTTGCTGAGAATGATGGTTTCCAGCTTCATCCATATCTCTACAAAGACATGAACTCATTCGTTTTTATGGCTGCATAGTATTGCATGGTGTGCATGTGCCACATTTTCGTAATTCAGTCTATCAGTGATGGACATTTGGGTTGGTTCCAAGTCTTTGCTATTGTGAATAGTGCCACAATAAACATACGTGTGCATGTGTCCTTATAGCAGCATGATTTATAATCCTTTGGGTATATACTCAGTAATGAGATGGCTGGATCAAATGGTATTTCTGGTTCTAGATCCTTGAGGTATTGCCACACTGTCTTCCATAATGGTTGAACTAGTTTACAGTCCCACCAGCAGTGTAAAAGTGTTTCTATTTCTCCACATCCTCTCCAGCACCTGTTGTTTCCTGACTTTTTAATGATTGCCATTCTAAGTGGTGTGATATGTTATCTTATTGTGGTTTTAGATTGCAAAAAATTTTCTCCCATTCTGTAGGTTGCCTCTTCACTCTGATAGTAGTTTCTTTTGCTGTGCAGAAGCTCTTTAGTTTAATTAGATCCTATTTGTCAATTTTGGCTTTTGCTGCCATTGCTTTTGGTGTTTTGGACAAGTCCTTGCCCATGCCTATGTCCTGAATGATATTGCCTAGGTTTTCTTCTAAGGTTTTTATGGTTTTAAGTCTAACATTTAAGTCTTTAATTCATCTTGAATTAATTTTTGTATAAGGTGTAAGGAAGGAATCCAGTTTCCGCTTTCTACATATGGCTAGCCAGATTTTCCAGCACCATTTATTAAATAGGAAACCCTTTCCCGATTTCTTGTTTTTGTCAGGTTTGTCAAAGATCAGATGGTTGTAGAAGTATGGTATTATTTCTGAGGGCTCTGTTCTGTTCCATTGATCTATATCTCTGTTTAGGTACCAGTACCATGCTGTTTTGGTTACTGTAGCCTTGTAGTACAGTTTGAAGTCAGGAAGCATGATGCCTCCAGCTTTGTTCTTTTGGCTTAGGATTATCTTGGCAATGTGGGCTCTTTTTGGTTCCATATGAACTTTAAAGTAGTTTTTTTCCAATTCTGTGAAGAAAGTCATTGGTAGCTTGATGGGGATGGAATTGAATCTATGAATTACCTTGGGCAGTATGGTCATTTTTGCAATATTGATTCGTCCTATCTATGAGCATGGAATGTTCTTTCATTTGTTTGTGTCCTCTTTTATTTCATTGAGTGGTTTGTAGTTCTCCTTGAAGAGTTCCTTCACATCCCTTGTGAGCTGGATTCCTAGGTATTTTATTCTCTTTGAAGCAATTGTGAATGGGAGTTTACTCATGATTTGGCTCTCTGTTTGTCTGTTATTGGTGTATAGGAATGCTCATGATTTTTGCACATTGATTTTGTGTCCTGAGACTTTGCTGAAGTTGCTTATCAGCTTAAGGAGTTTTGGATTGAGACGATGGGGTTCTCTAAATATACAATCATGTCATCTGCAAACAGGGACAATTTGACTTCCTCTTTTCCTAATTGAATACCCTTTATTTCTTTCTCCTGCCTGATTGACCTGGCCAGAACGTCCAACACTATGTTGAATAGGAGTGGTGAGAGAGGGCATCCTTGTCTTGTGCCAGTTTTCAAAGGGAATGCTTCCAGTTTTTGCCCATTCAGTATGACTCTTATTATTTTGAGATACGTTCCATCAATACCGAATTTTTTGAGAGTTTTTAGCATGAAGAGCTATTGAATTTTGTCAAAGGCCTTTTCTGCATCTGTTGAGATAATCATGTGGTTTTTGTCTGTGGTTCTGTTTATATGCCTGATTACATTTATTGATTTGCATATGTTGAACCAGCCTTGCATCCCAGGGATGAAGCCCACTTGATCATGGTGGATAAACTTTTTGATGTGCTGCTAGATTCGGTTTGCCAGTATTTTATTGAGGATTTTGGCATCGATGTTCATCAGGGATATTGGTCAAAAATTACCTTTTTTTGTTGTGTCTCTGCCAAGCTTTGGTATCAGGATGATGCTGGCCTCATGAAATGAGTTAGGGAGGATTTCCTCTTTTTCTATTGATTGGAGTAGTTTCAGAAGGAATGATACAAGCTCCTTCTTGTACCTCTGGTAGAATTCTGCTGTGAATCTGTCCAGTCCTGGACTTTTTTTGGTTGGTAGGCTATTAATTATTGCTTCAATTTCAGATCCTGTTTTTGGTCTATTCAGGGATTCAACTTCTTCCTGGTTTAGTCTTGGAAGGGTGTATGTGTCCAGGAATTTATCCATTTCTTCTAGATTTTCTAGTTTATTTGTGTAGAGATGTGTATAGTATTCTCTGATGGTAGTTTATATTTCTGTGGGCTCGGTGGTGACATCCCCCTTATCATTTTTTCTTGCTTCTATTTGATTCTTCTCTCTTTTCTTCTTTACTAGTCTTGCTAGTGGTCTATCAATTTTGTTGATCTTTTCAATAAACCAGCTCTTGGATTTGTTGATTGTTTGAGGGTTTTTTGTATCTCTATCTCCTTCAGTTCAGCTCTGATCTTAGTCATTTCTTGCCTTCTGCTAGTTTTTGAATGTGTTTGCTCTTGATTCTCTGGTTCTTTTAATTGTGATGTTAGGGGTTTAGTTTTAAATCTTTCCTGCTTTATCTTATGGGCATTTAGTGCTATAAATTTCTCTCTACACACTGCTTTAAATGTGTCCCAGAGCTGGTATGTTGTGTCTTTGTTCTCATTGGTTTCAAAGAACATCTTTATTCTGCCTTCATTTTGTTATGTGCCCTGTAGTCATTCAGCAGCAGGTTGTTCAGTTTCCAAGTAGTTGAGTGGTTTTGAGTGAGTTTCTTAATCCTAAATTCTAGTTTGATTGCACTGTGGTCTGATAAACAGTTTGTTATAATTTTTGTTCTTTTTTATTTGCTGAGGAGTGCTTTACTTCCAAATATGTGGTCAATTTTGGAATAAGTGTGATGTGGTACTGAGAAGAATGTATATTCTGTTGATTTGGGGTGGA
>NW_012116733.1:2065969-2076961 GCF_000951035.1 Colobus angolensis palliatus
TTTGCTGAGGAGTGCTTTACTTCCAAATATGTGGTCAATTTTGGAATAAGTGTGATGTGGTACTGAGAAGAATGTATATTCTGTTGATTTGGGGTGGACAGTTCTGTAGATTTCTATTAGGTCCGCTTGGTGCAGAGCTGAGTTCAATTCCTAGATATCCTTGTTAACTTTCTGTCTTGATCTGTTTAATATTGACAGTGGGGTGTTAAAGTCTTCCATTATTATTTTGTAGGAGTCTAAGTCTCTTTTTAGGTCTCTATGGACTTGCTTTATGAATCTGGATGCTCCTTTATTGGTTGCATATATATTTAGGATAGTTAACTCTTCTTGTTGGATTGATCCCTTTACCATTATGTAATGGCCTTCTTTGTCTCTTTTGATCTTTGTTGGTTTAAAGTCTATTTTATCAGAGACTAGGATTGCAATCCCTGCTTTTTTTGTTCGTTTGTTTTCCATTTGCTTGGTAGATCTTCCTCCATCCCTTTGTTTTGAACCTATGTGTCTCTGCACGTGAGATGGGTCTCCTGAATACAGCACATTGTTGGGTGTTGACTCTTTATCCAATTTGCGAGTCTATGTCTTTTAATTGGAGCATTTAGCCCATTTACATTTAAGGTTAATATTATTATGTGTGAATTTGATCCTGTCATTGTAATGTTAGCTGGTTATTTTGCTCATTAGTTGATGTAGTTTCTTCCTAGTATCAATGGTCTTTACAATTTGTCATGTTTTTGCAGTAGCTGGTACCGGTTGTTCCTTTCCATGTTTAGTGCATCCTTCAGGAGCTCTTGTAATGCAGGCCTGGTGGTGACAAAATCTCTCAGCATTTGCTTGTCTGTAAAGGATTTTATTTCTCTTTCACTTATGAAGCTTAGTTTGGCTGGATATGAAATTCTGGGTTGAAAATTCTTTTATTTAAGAATGTTGAATATTGGCCCTCACTGTCTTCTGGCTTGTAGAGTTTCTGCCAAGAGATCTGCTGTTAGTCTTATGGGCTTCCCTTTGTGGGTAACCCGACCTTTCTCTCTGGCTGCCCTTAACATTTTTTCCTTCATTTCAACTTTGGTGAATCTGACAATTATGTGCCTTGGAGTTGCTCTTCTTGAGGAGCATCTTTGTGGCATTCTCTATATTTTCTGAATTTGAATGTTGGCCTGCCTTGCTATGTTGGGGAAGTTCTCCTGGATAATAGCCTTAAGAGTGTTTTCCAACTTGGTTCCATTCTCCTCATCACTTTCAGATACACCAATGACATAAATTTGATCTTTTCACATAGTCCCACATTTCATTTCTTTTCACTATTTTTTCCCTAAGCTTCTCGTTTCATTTTGTTCATTTGTTTTTTAATCACTGATATCCTTTCTTTCAGTAGATCGAATAGGCTACTGAAGCTTGTGCATGCATCACGTAGTTCTTGTGCCACGGTTATCAGCTCTATCAGGTCATTTAAGGATTTCTCCACACTGGTTATTCTAGTTAGTCATTCGTCTAATCTTTTTTCAAGGTTTTTAGATTCTTTGCAATGGGTTCGAACATCCTCCTTTAGCTTGGAGAAGTTTGATCGTCTGAAGCCTTCTTCTCTCAACTCATCAAAGCCATTCTCCGTCCAGCTTTGCTCCCTTGCTGGCGAGGAGCTGCATTCTTTGGAGGAGAAGAGGCGCTCTGATTTTTATAATTTTCAGCTTTTCTGCTCTGGTTTCTCCCCATCTTTGTGGTTTTATCTACCTTTGGTCTCTGATGATGGTGACGTATAGATGGGATTTTGGTATGGATGTCCTTTCTGTTTGTTAGTTTTCCTTCTAACAGTCAGTACCCTCAGCTGTAGGTCTGTTGGAGTTTGCTGGAGGTCCACTCCAGACCCTGTTTGCCTGGGTATCACCAACAGAGGCTGCAGAACAGCGAATATTGCAGAACAGCCAATGTTGCTGCCTGATCGTTCCTCTGGAAGCTTTGTCTCAGAGGGTACCCAGCTGTGACAGGTGTCAGTCGGCCCCTACTGGGAGGTGCCTCCAAGTTAGGCTACTCGGGGGTCAGCGACCCACTTGAGGAGGCAGTCTGTCTGTTCTCAAATCTCAAACTCTGTACTGGGAGAACCACTACTCTCTTCAAAGCTGTCACACAGGGACATTTAAGTCTGCAGAAGTTTCTGCTGCCTTTTGTTCAGCTATGCCCTGCCCCCAGAGGTGGTGTCTACAGAGGCAGGCAGGCCTTCTTGAGCTGCAGTGGGCGCCACCCTTTTCGAGCTTCCCAGCTGCTTTGTTTACCTACTCAAGTCTCAGCAATGGCGGGTGTGCCTCCCCCAGTCTCGCTGCCGTCTTGCAGTTGGATCTCAGATTGCTGTGCTAGCAATGAGCAAGTCTCCGTGGGCGTGGGATCCTCTGAGCCAGGTGCAGGATATAATCTCCTGGTGTGCCATTTGCTGAGACTATTGGAAAAGCACAGTATTAGGGTGGGAGTGACCTGATTTTCCAGGTGCTGTCTGTCACAGCTTCCCTTGGCTAGGAAAGGGAATTCCCTGACCCCTTGCGCTTCCCGGGTGAGTCAATGCTTCGCCCTGCTTCGGCTCACGCTGTCCTGCACCCACTGTCTGACAAACCCTAGTGAGATGAACGAGTGATTTCTGCATTTCCAACTGAGGTATTAATTTCAAAAATATTTTTCGAAATCACTCGTCTTCTGCCTGGCTCACGCTGGGAGCTATAGACTGGAGCTGTTCCTATTTGGCCATCTTGGAACCTCCTCAAGATTTGGGTTTCTTAAGCTCAGGGTTGATTGGCTGTAATGCAAACCCTTTATGTGTACAGCATGTACCTGAGTCCTTCTCCATCACTCTAATCAGGCTTGGTGGTCAAGGAGAACTGATGCATGCATGATGCTCATGCTGCAGGTTATGTTGTGAGTAAAACAATTCTTCATCTCTGATAGAACAGTTTTTTGTCTTTATTCATTCAGCATTCACAAAACTGTTACAGGCTAATAATTTTAGCTTGCAAATAGGATAAAATATCATATACCTTACAGCTTGTAAGAAGGCCTTCATAAGATTCAGAGAACTGCCACATCCGTAGTGTCCTTAGGGTTTGGTCACTGGCTTTGGTAGAATCTGGAAGTAAAAGGGGTTCTGCAGCACATCTCACCTGTAGAATTAAAGGTATTCTTTTGGTGATATACAGAGTACACAGAAAGCACTAGTAGCATAATCACATTGTAGGCCACTGAGTTTCTTGACCAAGTGCATGTCTTTGCAACAGGGAATTATATGATTTTTCAGGAAATATTAGGCAAGAAATAAATTATTTGACCATGTATCATAATGTGATTATAGGACAAGAAATGCCAATTGATTAGGGCTCTCCAGATCCACCAAGTAGTAAGATTGGGCATTATGAACAATCCTTTTAAAAATACAAGTAGTACCTCCAGAGTGAGGCATAAGCAAGTCTGGGAGTCACAAGTAAGCTGCATTAGCAGGTGTCCCAAACTTCCATGGCATCCACCACAGTTGCACCTTGCACCAATGCCTCTTCCACAGACTACACCTGTGATGGGACTGGCAGACTTGATATGACCAATTCACAGGGGAGAAAAAAGGTGGAGTTTGTTTTATAGGTTAATGGGCTCAGTAGGTGGATACAAATAAAAAATGGACTGCAACAGCAATGCATCCTTTCTCAGTGGTTGCCATAATAGACAGTGGTGAGTGGAATTTCTTCCAATAGGCAGAGGCTTGTGTGGTGCACCTGACCATTCACCATATATGGAGAGACAGGTGACCTGAAGTAAGAATAGACTTTGGGATGTGGGCAGGTGACAAATCGCTGGTTGAAGGTCTCAATGTAAGAAGGTCTCAATGTGCAAATATCTTTTTAAAACATTTTAATGCCAATCAAGGAACTTTTATTCTAGAAAAGGCACTACATAACCAAACACAGAGTAGTTACTTGATGTCAACCATGTTTTGTTACTGGACATCCTAATGCGTCTGGAAGTTAAGGGAGAATCAGAACTAGACATAATAAGTTAGGATTTATCAGTCCTTTCAATCTATCTCTTATATATCATATCTTAATTTCATCCATTTCCTTAGGTCAACATTCCTTTGGAGGCAACAAAATTGTCTGTGTACTTTGATTCCGTCTCCTCAATAATTCCTTTCCACTTTAGTCCTTACAACAACCGTAAAAAAAAAACAGGCAAGATCTATCCAAGATGGGAAGGCTGGAGAAGTTACAAATGATAAGGAATTTGATAAAGTTCTTATAATTATGTTTCCCAACTCTTCTACTGGGATCACTGTACATGTTCTTGCAACCATTGCCATACTTTTGTGTGGGAGAATACAGTCCACTGAACACTCATTTTGTTCTCCAGAATGTAGGACTGAATAACTATGGCACAGGCAATATATACAGAAATTAAGAACACAGGATTTAGGGTCAAAAAATATTTTTGAAATTAGTTACATCCTATATTAGTTGTGAACATGGACAAATTAGTTAGCCTTCTTGAATCTAAGTTTATTCATTTGTAAAATGGTTTAAATAAGGTAATTTAAAGAAAATGTTAATACAGAGTCCTGCACATTTACATTCAGTAAATATTACTTAATAATATTAACATCTTCTATGCTAAAATTAAAATAGTGGCAGTTAAAATAGAATGTGGTCAGGATTAAATGAGATAAATATACTGTTTCACATTTAATGCATTAAAATATTGTAGTTTTTAAAAACTATTCTCTGGTTAGACCATTAAAAGATGAGTCTCACATTATGGTTACACTTTGTGTCTTCTCAGTATTTACGTACACATATTTCCTATGTCTCTGCACAAAAAAAAAACATTTTTAACTATACAAAAAGTAAAGTATTGTGAAACATATTAATTCAATCTCAGACTGACTGGGATTTTGTGATAACAACAGAAAATGCTATGTTGAAATATACTTCGTTATCATAGAACGAAAGTGTTTACTGGGAAAATACTACTAAAAAAAGAAAGTTTAAGGTGCTTAAGAGAACAAATCTTTACCATTCTTTAATTATTCCTATCAATAGAAATAATATTGAGGAATTACAATGTATAGGCACTGTACTTTTTTGGTTTTTATTTTGTCAAAGCTATGTATGCTTCTAGTTTTTGTTTTTTAATTATGATAAACATGAACAGTTGAATCAAATTCATTGTAAAAATCAGTTTCTTGACCTTACCTCTATCCCCACCTTTCTTGTTACCCAGAGAAAACTTCCTTTGGATTTTTAATGGATTCATTTGCTACTTTTCTATACATCTCTAAATGGTATACTGAAATCCTTACTTTATAATTCTTTAGAAAGAGGAAGATTTAGCAGTCTTTGTTAGCCTACCACATCCTTAATTATATACACTCTTTGTATCTCCCCATTGTTCAAAAACATGTATGTCCCCATGTTATATCATAATTTATGTTAGATCTACACACATCAAAAATTTTGTTTTTGAACAACTATCAAGTTTCTTTTCTGTTTGTTAGTTTTCTATTAGTTCTTACTAATTTATTTTATACTTTTTGTTGAAATTTATTTCAATGCATTAAAATACTTTAAGTATTTTCTCTGTGTCATCTTGAAGCAGTATGTCCAGGTGTCTTCTAGCTTGTTTTAATCTGGGTTGAGTGAACTCTAGAACTGCTGTCTGCATGTCTTTTGGAATTTTTCTTTATTGTCATCCAGACAATTCCCTTTGCTTTTCTTTGGGTCAGAATCTGTTTCTATGATGCCATATTTTCTTTTTTTCCCTTTTATGTT
Source organism: Colobus angolensis palliatus (assembly GCF_000951035.1). NCBI lineage: Eukaryota > Metazoa > Chordata > Mammalia > Primates > Cercopithecidae > Colobus > Colobus angolensis. The sequence goes on from NW_012116733.1 coordinate 2,071,756, forward strand.
TGTTTGTTTGTTTGTTTGTTTTTGGAGACGGAGTCTCTCTCTGTCGCCCAGGCTGGAGTTCAGTGGCGCGATCTCGGCTCACTGCAAGCTCCGCCTCCTGGGTTCACGGCATTCTCCTGCCTCAGCCTTCCCAGTGGCTGGGACTACAGGCACCCGCCACAATGCCCGGCTAATTTTTTTGTATTTTTAGTAGAGACGGGGTTTCACCGTGTTAGCCAGGAGCCATATTTTCTTTCTTTGGTTTAAGTGATTGTCTTGGCAAGGCATATGTACTAGGCCATTCATGCATTGCTATAAAGAATTACATGAGGCTGGGTGATTTATTTAAAAAAAGAGGCTTAATTGGCTTATGGTTCTGCAGGCTGTACAGAAAGCATAGCTCAGGCTTTTGCATATGGGGAGGCCTCAAAAAGCTTACAATCATGGCAGAAGGCAAATGGGGAGCAGGCATCTCACACGGTGGGAGCAGGAGCAAAAGAGAGAGAGTTGGGATGGAGGCAGTGCCACACTTTACAACAACCAGTTCTCCCAAGAACTCGCTCAATATTTTAAGGACAGCATCAAGCCATGAGGGATCTGCCCTAATGACCCAAATACCTCCCACCAGGCCCCATCTCCAACACTGGGAATTACAATTCAAACTGAGATGTGGGCGAAACATATTTTCAATCCATATCAGCTTATTAGGCTGACAACTTGTAATACGTAAAATATAGATATGAAAATTTTGCTATCTTACACATCTAAAATATCTTTGTTTTGTCTTCACTTTTGACTGATAGTGACTTGATATAGTATCCCCAGTTGGAAATAATTTTATTTCAGAATTTTGAAAGTCTTTCCTTATTGTTTTTAAGTTTTCTTTTCTTCTCTTTTTTTTTTAAGCTGAGATGGAGTCTCGCTCTGTCGCCCAGGCTGGAGTGCAGTGACAAGATCTCGGCTCACTGCAAGCTCCACCTTCCAGGTTCACGCCATTCTCCTGCCTCAACCTCTGGAATGGCTGGGACTACAGGCACCCGCCACCACGCTTGGCTAAGTTTTTTTTTTTTTTTTTAGTAGAGATGGGGTTTCACCGTGTTAGTCAGGATGGTCTTGATCTCCTGACCTCGTGATCCGCCCGCCTCGGCCTCCCAAAGTGCTGGGATTACAGGTGTGAGCCACCGTGCCCAGAGTGTTTTTAAATTTTCAGGGTTTTTTGTTGGTTTGTTTGTTTGTTTTCTTTTGTTTTTATATTTAAAAAAAGATGCCATTTTGATTTTTCAAACCTTAGTATGCAACCATTTTTTCTCTCTGAAAGCATGTAGTTCATCTGTTTGTTCACATTGTTTTGAAGTCCAAGATGTTGTGTTTTTGTATATATGTATTTTCATACATTTTCTTGACCCCTTTATGAGCTCTTTCATCCTGGTAACTCAACTTCTTCAGTTCTAGAATTGTCCTTGAGTGAGTTTTTACTCAATTCCTTTGTTTTCTCAGTTTATTCTGTTTTGAACTCTATTATGCAAATGTTGGATTTCCTGTCTTTGTCCTCTAATTTGTGTGTTGTTTCTGTATTATTTCTCATCCATTTCTTATCTCAGTCTTACTATTCCCCTTTCTGAGAGTTTTTATTTTTTCAAATTTATCTTTCAATCTTTATACTAAAATTTTCATTTCTTCTATTATAATTTTTTATTTTCTAAGTCTCATGCTTGTTATATTAGTGTTGCTTTTTATTATCCTACTTTTATTTTATAGATTCTTATTTCTCCAAGGTTACCTGATTACTGATTGTTTTTTTCCTCTCTTAGGATATTCTCTCTCTTTCTCTCTCAAATATATATGGATTTGAAATTTTATTTTCCTCCATAGTCTCTTTCTTCCACATATTTGTTCTTTGTTCTTTTTACTCATTTGTGCTGGTTTCTCTCCTGGCTATCACTTCTTGGCTACTTACATTTATGAGTGTGCACTAAGACACTTACCGGAGGCCCTGAATGCACCAACGGGAATCATCAACTGCAATGTTCACTGAGGGTGATCTAGTGTGGCCGTTTCACTGATGAATCACGTATGTCAGCACATTTAGAAATTTTCCAAAGAACTGGTTGTATTTTCCGGAGAAGTTTCTTGATCTCTTGCCTGCAGGGCAGCATCTTGGCCAGAAATCAGGTGGCGAGGTTGGAAAAGAAGGCTAATAGTCTTAACAGTCGCTAACATCGCTGTCTGCAGTATGGAATACCTTCTCACAACTGTGTCTGACATTCTCCCCTTCAGAGACCACTGTTTAGCCTCTACAGAACATAAAACTATAATCTTCTGATGTGGTGAGAGGTGGTCATCACTACCCAAAGTAGGAAAAGAAATCTGAGAAGAGTATAATCAATGTTTCTCTATGACAGAAAACTGGGCATTTTGGGTTGAACAATTATTTTTTTGTGTGAGAAATACACATCCCTCATCCCAGCCAGCAAAATGCCAGAAGTACCCTGCAGTCATGTGATGCCCGACAGTGTACCCCTATATTTCCAGCAGGCCCTGGAAAAGTAACTGCCTCGTTTGAGATATTATTTCTTTTATTATTATTATTATTATTGTACTTTAAGTTCTGTGATACATGTGCAGAGTGTGCAGGCTTGTTACATATGTATACATGTGCCATGGTGGTTTGCTGCACCCATCAACCTGTTATCTGCATTGGGTATTTCTCCTGATGCTATCCCTCCCGTAGCTCTCCATTCCCCAACAGGCCCTGGGGTGTGATGTTCCCCTCCCTTTGTCCATGTGTTCAACTCCCACTTATGACTGAGAACATGTGATATTTGGTTTTCTGTTCCTGCGCTAGTTTGAAGGTGTTCCAGTTTCATCCATGTCCCTGCAAAGGACATGAACTCATCCTCTTTTATGGCTGCACAGCATTCCCTGGTGTATACATGCCACATTGTTTTATCCAGTTTATCATTGATGGGCATTTGGGTTGTTTCCCAGTCTGCTATTGTGAACAGTGCTGCCAAAAACATACATGTGCATGTGTCTTTATAGTAGAATGATTTATAATTCTTTGGGAATATACCCAGTAACGGGATTGCTGGGTCAAATGGTATTTCTGGTTTTAGATCCTTGAGGAATTGCCACAATGTCTTCCACAATGGTTCAAGTAATTTACACTCCCACCAACAGTGTAAAAGCATTCCTATTTCTCCACATCTTCTCCAGTATCTGTTGTTTCCTGACTTTTTAATGATTGCCATTCTAACTGGTGTGAGATGATATCTCATTGTGGTTTTGATTTGCATTTCTCTGATGGCCAGTGATGATGAGGAGTTTTTCATGTGTCTATTGGTTGCAAAAATGTCTTCTTTTGAGAAGTGTCTGTTCATATTCTTCACTCACTTTTTGATGAAGTTGTTTGTTTTTTCTTTTACATTTGTTTAAGATCTTTGTAGATTCTGGATATTAGCCCTTTGTCAGAGGGATAGATTGAAAAAATTTTCTCCCATTCTGTAGGTTGCCTGTTCACCCTGATGATACTTTCTTTTGCTGTGCAGAAACTCTTTAGTTTAATTAAATCTCCTTTGTCAATTTTGTCTTTTGTTGCCATTGCTTTTGGTGTTTTAGTCATGAAGTCTTTGCCCATGCCTATGTCCTGCATGGTATTGCCTAGGTTTTCTTCTAGGGTTTTTATGGTTTTAGGTCTTATGTTTAAGTCTTTAATCCATCTTGAGCAAATTTTTGTATAAGGTGAAAGGAAGGGGTCCAGTTTCAGTTTTCTGCATATGGTTAGCCAGTTTTCCCAAAACCATTTATTAAATAGGAAATCCTTTACCCATTGCTTGTTTTTGTCAGATTTGTTAAAAATCAGGTGGTCGTAGATGTGTGGCATTATTTCTGAGGCCTCTATTCTGTTCCATTGGTCTATATATCTGTTTTGGTACCAGTACCATCCTGTTTTGGTTACTGTAGCCTTGTAGTATAGTTCGAAGTCAGGTAGCATGATGCCTCCAGCTTTGCTCTTTTTGCTTAGGATTGTCTTGGCTATAGGGGCTCTTTTTCTGTTCCATATGAAATTTAAAGTGTTTTTTTCTAATTCTGTGAAAAAAGTCAATGATAGCTTGATGGGGATAACATAGAATCTATAAATTAGTTTAGGCAGTATGGCCATTTTTATGACACTGATTCTTTCTATCCAGGAGCATGGAATGTTTTTCCATTTTTTGATGTCTTCTCTTATTTCCTTGAGCAGTGATTTGTAGTTTTCCTTAAAGAGGTCCCTCACATCCATTGTAAATTGTATTCCTAGGTATTTTATTCTCTTTGTAGCAACAAAACAGATAGACCACTCGCCAGACTAACAAAGAAGAAAAGAGAGAATAATCAAATAGACACAATAAAAAATGATAAAGGGGAGATCACCACTGACCCCACAGAAATACAAACTACCATCAGAGAATACTATAAACACCTCAGTGCAAATAAACTAGAAAATCTAGAAGAAATGTGTAAATTCCTGGACACATACACCCTCCCAAGACTAAGCCAGGAAGAAGTCAAATCCATGAATAGACCAATAACAAGTTCTAAAATTGAGGCAAAAAAAAAAAAGCCTTGGACCAGATGGATTCATAGCCAGATTCTACCAGAGGTACAAAGAGAAGCTGGTAGCATTCCTTCTGAAACTATTCCAAACAATAGAAAAAGAGGGACTCCTCCCTAACTTATTTTATGAGGCCAGCATCATCCTGATACCAAAACCTTGCAGAGACACGACAAAAAAAAGAGAATTTCAGGTCAATATCCCTGATGAACATTAATGGAAAAAATCCTCAATAAAATACTGGCAAACCAAATGCAGCAGCACAACAAAAAGCTTATCCGCCATGATCAAGTCAGCTTCATTCCTGGGATGCAAGGTTGGTTCAACATATGCAAATCAATAAATGTAATCCAGCATATAAACAGAACCAAAGACAAACACCACATGATTATCTCAATAGATGCAGAAAAGGCCTTCCATAAAAATCCACACCTCTTCATGCTAAAAACTCTCAGTAAACTAAATATTGATTAAATGTATCTCAAAATAATAAGAACTGTTTATGAAAAATCCACAGCCAATATCACACCGAATGGGCAAAAGCTGGAAGCATTCCCTTTGAAAACCAGCACAAGGATGCCCTCTCTCACCACTTTTATTCAACATAGTATTGGAAGTTCTGGCCAGGGCAAT
>NW_012116733.1:2077267-2139448 GCF_000951035.1 Colobus angolensis palliatus
AGCGAGACTCTGTCTCAAAGAAAAGAAAGAAAACCCCATCGTCTCAGCTCAAAATCTCCTTTAGCCGATAAGCAACTTCAGCAAAGTCTCAGGATACAAAATTAATGTGCAAAAGTCACAAACATTCCTATATATCAGTAATAGAGAGCCAAATCATGAGTGAACTCCCATTCATAATGGCTACAGAGAAATGATTTCTAAGCACACTTTCATCGACGTTTCTTACCTTAAACCCTATAGAAACCTTTTCCCAGAAATATCAGTAATTCTTAAGATTTGTGAGTTTTTGGCCAGAGTATTACCAATTCCTGAGATATTTAGAGTTTCTGCAGTGTAGATTGAGTTGCTTCTTTGATTTATTCATCGCCTGTTATGAATGCAGGTTTGCAGGTCTAATGAATGATTTAATATCCATACCTTTCCAGTTTCCAAATGTTATTACTATTGTTTCCATTTCTCTTTTCTCTTTGTGAGTTTGTATCTTTTTTAAAAAAATCCCTTTACTGTCATTTTAGTGGACAATAAAAGAATGGAGCATGGAGGTTCTTGATCTCATTCAACCTCTATCTTTATCAGCTATGATAAGTTCTTTGTGTGCACTTTTTAACTTATGCCCACAACAACCATCTGGGGAAGGAACTCAAATTATCTCCATTTTTTAGCCAATGAAACAGGCTTTAATCTTGGTCTAGGTGGCCCAGATATTAATACATATAACATTACACATAACATAATACATATAACATTATATTTTCAACCAGTGTTCTGACTTTCTGCTGCCTTCTCTAAAATATTGAGGCATTCTTTCTGTTTGCCTGTGGGTGCAAGTGAAGATAGTGGTTAAAAGAAAAGAGTAGTGGCCAGGTGCCATGGCTCATGCCTGTAATCCCAGCACTTTGGGAGGCCGAGGCAGGTGGATCACGAGGTCAGGAGTTAGAGACCAGCCTTACCAACATGGTGAAATCCTGTCTCTACTAAAAATACAAAAATTAGCCAGGCGTGGTGGTGTGCACCTGTAATCTCAGCTACTCAGGAGGCTGAGGCAGCAGAATTGTTTGAACCCAGGGGGCAGAGGTTGCAGTGAGCTGAGATCTCACCACTACACTCCAGCCTGGGTGACAGAGCAAGACCCCGTCTCAAAAAAATAAATAAATAAAAATAGAAAAGAGTAGCATGGGCAAGAAGCAGTTTCAAAAATTAGAGTATGGATTCTCTCCCAAGGCCTCACAAGGCCACAAATAGCTAGAGGCTCCATTCTATTTTGCCCATTAAAGCCTGCTAGCAGGTATAAATCGGGATTCAGATCACCTCAAAAGTCAAGCCTGTTTTAGAAAATCTCTTCACTTTGTTCCATATGTGAGTTACCCTATGATGTTGTTATACCCTGCTCAGATTTCTTAATCTCTATTCTTCATCATTGGATGTCAGATTTTAAATATTGTTTTTAAGAGGGCCAAAAACTAGAAAATCTGATGAAAGTAATAAATTATCTCCTAAAAAAAAACCTCTTATAAGAATTCCTGATTATATATTTTAGAGAATTCACAGACCCTTTGAGTCCAATCTAAGAGTCCCAGAAGATTATAAACTCTTCTACTTTAATAAGAGTAGAAAAATATTCTGTAAAATTCCCCCTCCAAATTTTTACTTTTTTTGTGTATAAGAACTAGAAAGACTAACATTTTTTTCCAGGACTTTTAAAATATGCTTTTGAAAAAGATCCTTTGAAGCTACTGTAGGCAAAAGTTATTTTAAGTCACTGTTACCATGTTTTTTTCTTTCTGTTCTAACGAACAAGTGAACTTCTAAAAATTTCAGCTTATAATAGAGACTATGAGAAGAAACATAGATGTATAGCTGTGTGAAGGCTTACCCTTTTTCTCTGGACTTTCCAGGGTGTTCTCCATTGATTAAGTAGGATGAGATCAACATCCACCGATTTTCCTCCTGATGCCTTCATAAATGTATTGTGATAGTTAATATTATGCATCAGCTTCACTGGGTGCCCAAGTATTTGATCCGACATTATTCTGGATGTTTCCGTGAAGGTACTTTTGGATAAGATTAATATTTAAATTAATAGACTGAGTAAAGCAGGTTTTCCTCCTTAATGGCAATAAGCCTCATCCAATCCATTGAAGACTTAAATGGAGAAAAAGTTCTATACCCTTCCCTAAGTATGAGAAAATTCTTCCTGTCTGACTCCCTTGACCTGGGACATTGGCTTTTTTTGCTTGTCTTCAGATACAAACAGAAACATTGGTTTTCCCTGGTTTGGGGCCTGTTGGTCTTCACACTAGCAGCTTTCCTTTGTTCTCAGACCTTCAGACTCAGACTGAAACTAAACTGTGAGCTCTCCTGGGTCTCCAATTTGCCATCTCATCCTACAGATCTTGGGACTTCTTAGACCCCATAATTGTATGAGCCAATTACTTATAATGCATTTCTATCTATTTGTCTATCTATCTATCTCCCATTGATACTGTTTCTCTGGAGAACCCTAACAAACATATGTGTTAGGGAAGAAGACTTTTAAAGAAAGAGATGAAAAATGGTTTAAAATACAAAAATGATGTACATTTTCCTTTTTAGAATAAAGATGTTTAGTGCCATGATACAAGCTCGAGGTAAGCCCAGAATGCTCCATAAAGCAGAATTCTGTAGATCCTTCTGATACATTTGTTGTCTCCAGAATCAATCACTTCATTGGACTCTAACTAGCAAAATATTTAATGTATCTACATGTCAAATCAGTGTCCTGGCTTTTCTTGCCATATGAAGGCTTTTTTATTTTTTAACTTGAATAAGAAGAAATTTTTTCTCCATAATATCAAAGTGATTTTGTAAGTTTATGGAAACAAGAGAGATGCTCTTTAAATATATAATTGTTTAAATTTTTGTTTTCATTTTTACAATATGATCAATCAGTAAACAAGGAATAGTAAATCAGAAGAGGCTAGGTCCAAATTCCAGTTCTTTCTCCTGTTAGTTGCATGAGAATAGCTAAATCACATATCCTAACTGGATTTCTATTTTGTTTGTTTTTTGTTGTTAAATATAGAGAAAAATACTTTACACATTTTCCCTTATGAGGTCCTTATGAAGATTAAATGACATAATATATGAAAGTATATGTACTACATTCTAAGAACTAGTTTGAATAAATATTAATACTAAGAAAGAAAAGAAAAAGAAGAAATGAAATATAATATTCACCAAGGGAGAAAAAACAGTTTTGCCAGCACAAATGAAAATGAGTATCACTCATCTCAAAGCGCTAATGTTTAATTTTGTGTATGCATCCATGCATACCTGTAGCTAGACTTAATATTTGTGACTATAAGTGTGTAGGTAACTCTGTTATAGGTATATACAAGCTGATTGAAACTGCCCACTTCCTTTCTTTGAGTTTTGCTCAAATGCTTTCAGAATGAAGAGGATACTGATTAATTTCCCAAACCTCCTATAGGACTAAACAGCAATGAAATTAGCTCAAAAAGCCTGAAAAAGAGACAGTAAGATCATAAATTGTTAGAGTTAGAAGAGATTATCCAGTAACAATCCTTTCATACTCCCATTTTGCAAACTCCCCATATGCACAGATAAATTTTGAATAATTTGCCCATATGCATGTGGGTAATCCATGGGAGAGCAAGCATTCCAAGTTAGCCTCTAAACCTCCTGCCTCATTTTCTATTCTTTACCCTCACCATCACACTATACTACACTGATGTTGGTTTTCATGTTTTTTAGGGGGGCTTCAAGACTTCCTGTCTTTCGTATGCTTGAATTCCTTTCAGCATAGCCGGCTTTGCACATGAAGGATTGATTTGATCTGGAGTTTACTTAACAACTGTGTAGAGAGAGGGCACCACCTAAAACTGTTTTGGCCCTTGAGACAGATGTGATGGTCAAACTGTTTTGGCACCTTGAGAGAAGTGATGGTTGCAAGTTGGGGGATGATGTGTAGAGCTATAAATTACTTTTAGTTTTGGAGAAAAGTCATATTCTTGGGAAAGTCACTTTCCAGGTCCATGTTAGGGTATTAAGGAAATGTTCTTTTATAAGTAGGTATCTGGTTCCTCTCTTTTCACAAGGGGAGAATAAGTCAGTCTTTCTCTTAGGGTCAAAGCATCTAATTGTAGACAAAGTTTTTATGGGTGGTGTGGAAAGTGAGTGTCCCCACGTGTCACTGAATCACACACTAACAACCTTAAGAAAAACAATGCAAGTACTTCCCTGACTCTCATTTAACTTTTAGACACCCCCCCCACGAAGGCTTAGAAAATGACAGTCATGAAATGAACACACATGAGCCTTCTTCATCAAACATTTTCAAGAGGAAGACCATTGAAACTAGTTCTGGGTAAAAGTGGGGAGTTTATTTCCAGGGTCCTATCATTTCCTCTTTCTATGCTACTTTCCCTAATTTAACTATTTCTCTGAAACCTTGGGGTTCCTATGCTTCCTTAGGCATTCTTTAAAGTACAGGAAAAGGCTATTTCACTTCCCAAAGTGTTTAGGAATTCCCACTATTGCTCTTTCAGGACTGTTTTCATTTTAAGCAGGTTCCAGAAAGACAACAGTTTTCTTTAAAGGGATAACTCTTTACTGATGGTGTTTCCAATGGTTCTGTCCTCACCTGTGGGAGTTGTATTGTTCTAAGGGTTTAAATTCTGATAAAGGAGCAAGAAAATATTTTATTAACCTGGAGTCCTGTATCACTCTTTGGCCATACTGTCACATTGAAAGGCGCATGGTGCAGAGGAAAGTAGTACATTCCCTTGATAGCTTACAGTTTTCTAAAACTTTGACTATCAGTTGAGTCTTACTAGACTTTTGTGAATAATGCTACACTCAAACTTACAATACTCATGATTATCACCATTAATAACACACGTACGAAGAATTTGGAACATTTGTAAAAGAAATCCTAAGAAATAGCCCATTCTTCTTTATCTTTTCAGTTATTGGGCTAATGCTCTAAACTGTGAATTCAGGTACCCAAACTTCTTCTGGATTTGCCCTAGTTGTTATGACTCTTCTTTGGGTTGGTTCCTGTGTCTGTGCTATTTTTTGGATTCTTCTTCAATGAGAAATATCTAAGATCTGAGTTTTTATTCCTCATTCTGTGATTCAACAGCCTCTTCTATTTATTTTGAACTACTCAAAATCCCAGTTAGCATCAGCCGGCAAGCAGTTCAGGATTGTCCTAGAAGTTCATTTACCCAGTCAAGTATTCTGGTGTCCTGAGATTAGTTTGGCTTGCTTAGTGGAAGATATTAAATCCTACTTATATACCATACTTGAAGATTTTGCTTCCACAGTCTCCACAGCTTCTTTTACCCACCTTTTACATGCCTGTCATCAAAATAGCAACGTTCCTCCCTTGTTCATTGTACTCTCTGGTAGCATTTCCTATATTAGAAGCCTCTCAATAGATATTAGACAGGAATTATGGATTCATTGCTGACTTTGTAGTCATCTTCAAACAATTACTCCTAAGTTGTCGTGCATTATGGGACTAAGACAAAAGCTGTAGTGTAAGCTTAGAAGAAAAATTGCAAATAAGAACAACCTTGTTTCCCATTTCAGTATGTAAGCCCTCCCCATAAAAAGAGACACTGAGCTATATTTTACTAGTGCCAAATGTATTTCCTGCTTACACCTTGGAGGGATATTAGATAACTAGAGCAATATATTTAATTGTTTTGTATTCTGAAAGTCCTGCTATTTCTTCTTCTTTGATATTATCATATCTAACAGTTTCATTCCACTTCCTCTGAAGCTATCTTAGGTCACTGCCTCATGACCTCAGACTTCATAAAGCCTCTCAATACTTATTTTTCTGTGTTGAATCCCACTAGTCTAAGCTACAGGCTTTCCTTCCATCATTCTTACTGTCCTAAAGCACAGATTGTTTATATAAGTTCCCAGGACCCTGAAATGGCTTCCAATTGCCTAGGAAAGGATGTGTGCATTTTTGAGTTCAGTGCCACTCACAAGTGCTTTTGTCTCTTCCTTTTCTCAAGCCGCTCCTCCATGTGAATCCCCTGTACCAGGCAGGGTGAGCAGTTCACTTTTCCCTAAAAAAAAAATCCTGGTGGATTTTAACTTCTGTATGTAACTCATATCCACATCAATTCTGTCTGCCTAGAACATTCTACTTTTTTTTCTACTTAGAGCTAATGCATCATCCATATCTTAACTTACATTTTCAATGTTTAGTTTTTCTGTGAGTCCTTCCTTAGCAGTCTCAAAGAATGTCCCTCCTCTTATCTTCAACCACATTTATTACTTGCATTAATCATTTTGGCACAACTTAATCATTAGTGATTCTAGTTATTTTTTCATATGCCTCTCTTGTTTACTCAGCTGCGTGGTAAGTCCCACAAAGCAGTCAGAGTAAACTCCCTATAAGACATATCCAGTTGTATTTTTCTCTTGTCTAAAACTCTCCAACAGCTCCTCGTTGTGGCTAGGAAAAAGCCCAAGTGCAGGCTTCTCACAGCCTGATGACCTCTCTAACTTAATCTATTCTCATGTTAACTTTTTCTCCTCCTTTGAATTTTAAGCCAGGATAACTACTTTACTGCTTTTACATGCTTTTCTTCATTTCCACAAACCACCAGTCATCAAATCTACCTGCCATTTCCATATTAAGAATCTACCTATTTGTCCCCTTTCTTATAGCCAGTAATCTAGTATATAGCAAAAGTCACTATCTTCTGAACTAGTGACTTCTCCTCCTTTCATGCTAATTAATTTTCTAAATGGGAGTGCTGAGCTTGAAGTGGTTCTGAGTTATTCACATAGATATTCAGGGTATTAATTTTGATATGCATATTCTGGATTAAAGAATATGAAATTGGAGTTATTGTCAAATTGTTACTCATAGGAATAGATGAGAGGAACAAGGAAGAGAGCCTAGAGAGAGTCAAGAAGAGGGTATAAGTCAGCACACCAAAGACACCTGATATTTAATAAATGGATTCTAAAAAGAAGCAGCTAGAGAAAGAAAAAAACAACCCAGTGTGGGAGCATGAAAATCAAGAGAAGAAAGTAATATAAAAGTAGGCTTTATAATGCCAAACCATGAAAACAGATTCAGTGTAGGTAAGGACTGAGATGCAATGTATTTCAACATTGTTTGAGAGGAACAGGTCAATCTTACTGTGCATTAACTATATGCCAAACACTTGACTTATAATAATTTATTTAAATACCCTAACCTAGTGAGATGATAGGTTTTTGCCTGTGAAAAGTTATGGAGTAAAGTGAGAAGCTCTAGATTTGAGCAAGTTTTAATGCTGACTGGCAGGTGCTAAGGTTCAAACATTTATCTCCTCCTAAAAGTTATATGTTGAAAGTTAATTACCAATGAGATAACATTAAAAGGTGAAGCCATTGGTAGGTGACTAGATCATCATGCCAAGCCCACATGGAATGGGAACAATGCCTTATAAAAGAGGACCCAGAGAGTTGCCTTGCTCTTTCTACCATGTGAGGACACAGTAAGAAGATACCATCCTACAAATCAAAAACTTGGCCCTTAAAAGACCCCAAATCTACCAGCACCTTGATCTTGGACTTCCTAGCTATGAGACCTGTGACAAATGCATTTCTGTTGCTTATAGGCTTCCCAGTTTGTGATATTTTGTTATGGCAGCTCAAACAGATTAAGAAAAAAATGATATCAAAGATTGGAGTGCTGCTATACAAATACATAAAATGTAGAAGTGGTTTTGGAACTGAGTAATAGATATTGGAAGAGTTGCTAGAAAAATTCTACATTTTCATGAATTGACAATAAAGGATGAATATGTGAGGGCTCAGAAGAAGGAAAGAACTGTAGAGAATGCCTCTATTTTCTTAGAGAATATTTGTTGATCATAAACAATGTTTGCAGCGATATGGATAAAGTCATTCTAATGAGGTCTCAGATGGAATGAGAAACATGTTAATGAAAAGATGAGGAAAGCTGATCAATGTTATAAAGTGGCAAGTAACTTGGCTTAATTCTGTTTATGTCCTAATATTCTGTGGAAGATAGAAATTATGAGGAATAAAATAGATATTTGTCTAAAGACATTTCTAAGCAAAGTGGTAAAGGTGCAGCATGCCTTCTTTTGAATGTTTGTAGTAAGATACAAGAAGCTGGAAACAATTTTAAAATGGAATTTTTTTTTAATCAGATAGGAAGTAGACCTTACAGATGTAGAAATATCTCTGCCTGTTCCTATTGTAAACAGTGAGAACGCATGTTTGGGAGAGTGCACCAAGGGTGTGTCCAAGTGACAACTGAATAAGGAAATTCATAGCGATTAGCCACATGTTATTCATCAAGACCAATAGAAGAATAACCTAGAAGGCATTTGTGAAGTCGTCAGTGATGCTCTTCCTATCACAGGCCCAGACTGAAAAGGCCTTGGGGCAAAACAATTTTAAATGGAAGCACCTGCATGACATCAGTGCTCTTCACCCAGTGACACCTCAAGGCTCTGTTCCCTGCATTCCAGTGCAATGCTCCTTAGCTACCCTAGGTTTTACTCCAGCAGGCCCAAGTGAAGCGTAAGTTGTGATGGTGACCCTTCTGCAAGACACAGATAAGAAACCATGGCAGCATCCATGTGGTGCCATTTCTCCTGGCTTGCAGTATGCACAAGTCTTGGGGGCATGGCTGTCTCCAACAAGATAGAATTTGAAGGATGTAGCCACCCAGATCCTGTGTATGAGATCAGACAGAGAACTGTTACAAAGGCATGCCCATTGGAGGAAGCCCCCAACTAGAGCAATGCCTAATGGAGCCATGGGAGTGGGGTCATTTCCTCTTACTTTCGAATCTTAGATTGCTAGAGCCACCAGCTTGCAATTTCAGCTTATGCAAACTGCAAGCACCCGACTACAACTAATGTGGTGTGGGCTGTGTCCACCGAAACTGTAGGGCCAGGGTCATCTGGAGTCTAGAGTGGCCATCCCCTATCTAGAAAAGCTGTAGAAGAGGCACGACCTCTGCCTCAGTGGGCTTGGGGGACAGAGCCTCAAGTCAAGGATTATTCTCAAGCCATAAGGTTTTGGACTTACTCAAGACCTGTTACCCTTTTAATGTTTCCTCTTGCTCCCTTTTGGAATGGGAATGTGTATTCTATGCCTGTCCCATTCTTATACTTTTGAAACTCATAACATGTTTAATTTTACTGGCTCGAATTTGGAGAGTAATTTGCCTTCATATAAATTAATTCTTTAAATATCATCCATATCTGATTTTGATTATACTTAGAAAAGACTCTGGACTTAAACTTTAAAGTTGATGCTGAAATGAGTTAAAACTTTGGGGCTCTCAGGAGAGAAAGCATGCACTTTGCTTATGAGAATGACTACATTTTGGGAGGATGGTGGACTATTATGGTCTGAAGGTGATGTTCCCTCAAAATATGACATATGTTGAAACCTATTCACCAGTGTGATCCTATTAAGAGGTGGTAACCTTTGAGAAGTAATAAGATCATGAGGGCTGAGTTCTCATGAATGGGATTAGTGCCTTTTTAAAAGAGGTTCAAGAGAGCTGTCTTGTTCCTTTCACCATGTGAGGACACGGTGAGAAGTCACTCTCTGTGAACTAGAAAATGGACCTATACCAGACACCAGTGTTGCTGATGCCTTGATTTTGGACTTCCCAAGCTCCAGAACTATGAGATATAATAGCCACCCTGTGGATAATATTTTGTTATAGCCATCCAAATAAACTAAGACAGTAGGTCTTGTAGAGAGTCAGGGGTTGCAGGCTAGACAGATGGCACAGAGATTGATTTTAGCTGAGAAGGCAAAAGACAATGGATGCACAGCCCAAGGGGACCAATGAGGCTTGAGTAACAGAAAGAGGACCAAAATACCTTCCATTTTCACCTGAGCAGTGACTAGATGAATGCATGGGGCTGAGTGGAAATTGAAAAATAGAGGGAACATGTGATTTCTTTCTAATGGCTTCATTGAAATGTAGGGGGTAAACTCATTTGCTGAGCGCCAATAGAAGCTGGCAAACTCAGATGTGAGAGGTTGTGAAGAGATCACTGAATTTGGAATCTGAAGATCTGAATTCAGACTTTTTTTTATCTCTGATGACTTTCTGACAGTATCTGAGTTGTCCTCTTTTATTTACTAATCCAGGTTCATGTCTCCCAATTTTGGTGTTGTCATGGCAATGCCTAATGTAGAGCCTGCCACATAGTAGGCATTCGAAAAAATTATAGTTAAATCTGAATCTGCGTTGCCCTGTACCTCACCCTTTTAGCTTGTTGAATTAGAAGTCAGTAATGGGCTGTTTCAAAGCTTTCTGCCAACAGTCATTGTAAGGATAAAAAGGAAAAAAAAAAAAAGAAAAACCTTCAGTAAGTAGACAGTGCTATTCTCTGTAGAGAGGAAGGGCGCTCTGACTTAGCACCCACCATGCCTGGGGCCATTAGTGAATCCTGGCTTCTTTTTCTCATCATTGCAGCAATTCAAAAGGAGAAAGTTCTTCTTGGCAAGGAAGTGCTATTTTCAGAGACAAGATTAGGCTCATTTTGGGCAGGAGCTGTACTTCTTCAGTCCCAGCACCTCTGAAGATTAGGTTAAAAGGTAAGAAGGAATGACTCAGAATAATTGCATTGCTTTACTGTGAACTTTAAGATCTTTTAGTGGAGAAGTTTTACAAGCAGTGATAGATAGTCATGGAGAGAGGAAAAGCACAAACCCAGAGGAAAAGAACTGTGATGCCTGACTGAATTTCTACAAAAAGAAGCTTGGCCAGCTTTGTTATTTTTTTCTACCTCCCCCAATTCCACAGGAATATTTTGAATATACTCTCATCTTGCAGCTTTTGAAAACTGATTTTTCCCATCCACTTTCACTTTGTGATTGCATATTTTCTATAAAGCAGGTTTTAGAAATTTTGAGACCAACTACATGAAGGTAAAGCTATCTCTACACATGTTATATTCAATTGTTATTTTATAATTGGGGAAAATACACTCCATAGTGATATCTCTGAGCCAAACGCAAATGTCTTACCTCTCAGCACGAATCATTCGAACTATTGAAAAACATGTGTGAATCCATTGAGTTTTTAGCTCAATGCTTAGCTGTTAAAAGAATGCAGAAGAAATAAAATTAGGCAGTTCCTGGACTTATGAGTTTACAATCCATTTGAAGAGAAAAGATAGGGTTTAATTGTGCACTTGAAGATAAGGAGTAATATAAAATTGTAGATATTTAAGCATTGTATTTATTATTCCATTACTTTTATTCTCCTCCTGTATCCATTCTCCTAGATCCCACAGTCAGAGAATTGGCTTTTTCTGACCTCCCATGTCTGATCAACTGCCAGGTCATATGACTTGTACACCTGTCTATCTTTAGAATATGTCCATTTATCTCTGGTCCCTATTGCCATCATCCTATTGAGCCACTATCCACTCTTACCTGGACTACAGGAACAGTCTCCTAACTGGTTCCCTGATTTCCAGCCACACCCTTTGTTAATCCATTCTCCGTAAGCTATCCAGAGCTATCTTTCTAAATACCAAGAATAACAGTATCTTTAACTTTATACGCACATCCACACTTTTATATCACTTTTGTTGTGCCTGTTTAAACCATCTTGTTTAAAATCATTCAATGGTTCATTCTTACTCTTAAGATAAGAGCCTGAGCTGGTTTTAAGTCACTTGCTGCTCTATCCCTGGCTTGAATACTAGCATTTTTCTCCAGCCACTCTCTAAAAGAAAAATGTACAACCTGAGCCACGGAATTCCTTTCTGCTTCTCCCTTACCTCCCCGACACACCCTGCCTTCATTATGGTTCATTTGTTATCCCCGTCTTTGGACAGTTTTGCATCAATTACTTTGTATTTCTACTGTGTTTTGTTCTCAGCCATAAAAAATGACCACTTTATGATAATTGCCTATTCTTTCTATTATTTGTACTTCAATAGGGGCAGGACTCAGTTTGACATTCTTTATTTTGTTATCTGAGCATAGATTGGTACTCAACATTAATTAAATGGGTAACTAACAGTTAAGTGAATAAATGTGAAACTGGGCAAAACAAAAATAAAGTTTTGTAAGAGAAGGGTAACTCTGATCTATAAAATAGCAGGAAAGAATGGAGATTGACTGGAATTTGAGAGATCCACAGAGAACATTTCATTCTGGGCAATGATATGAGGAAAAAGAATCATCAGTATAATAACGGAGAGATTATCTGCTTGATAATAGTGGTAGGTGGATGGTGGATACCCTAGGTAACTGCAACACTTACCTACATGTGGGGAGTTACAGTTATAAGAAAGTAGAAGGCCTTGATCACAGGGAAGAAATTTATATTTGACATGGAAATAAACATAGGATATATAAAATATTTGACCCAGTATCTGGAACCTGTCAGAGGAAGGTTTGTGTGAAAGAAGCTAAAATATTACTTATTCAGAAATTAAAGCAGCAAGAGCCCCTCTTTGCACAATCCTTGAATTGGAAGATGACTTTTTAAAACTGTGATTGGCAGGTAGGATGCCAGAAAACATAAGCTGACAGGCTCTTTAGTCTGATGGCTAAGTCTAAAGCAATGTTCTTCTATGCCCCAACTGTATGATACTAATAAAGTTATTTAACCTACTTAAACCTCAGTTTTCCTCTCTGAAAATGGGGATAAAATAACTTACCTCATAAGGCTGTCATGAGGGAGAAATAATGTCATTTAGGTAAAGTTCTTGCCTCCTAGTAAACACTCAATGAAAGTTTCTATTATTTTCATGACATATTGTGCTTATTTTATTACTTTGCATTCACAGTTTCTATTCTAAGGTAGAAAGGTTCAGCGTGAGTTATGTACCCTTGTTAAATGAGTTTTCTGATTGTGGTTTTTGATTAAATGTCATGTAAGAGTCAAAGTAGAAATAAATAATCACACAAGATGTTATACCACAAAAGAACCAGGGAACATAAAAGGTGGGGAGGATTTCACCTCTTGTGACACCGTTTAATTCACTTGAAAAACCATGAAACATTTAGAAGAACTTGATATTTTGTAAATTAGTAAGTTGACTCATTTGATCAAATATTCAAAAATTATAAATCAACAAATGTTATGTATTCATTTCTGACAACTGTGATTTGCACAGTGAACAATAGCGTTGATAACAGCATTCTCACATGCAGACTCTGTTTAGACCTCAAAGTAGAGCCACATATGGGGCAGCATACAGATGAATTAATGCAACTACGCTCTGGGACAAGGCATTGTAAAACTGGAGATTCGCTGGTGAGGAAGAGAAGGCTAGGACCTGACGGCATGAGGGAAATGGAGTTGACAGCAGATACTAGCTCTAACAAAGATGATTTTTTTCCAAGTCAAAGCTGCCAAAAGATGTACCTAACTTTGCCACAGGTCAGCGCATATCAGGATAGAAAGCCCAATGGCTGTACAGAGCAGAACCCTTGAATCCAATATTTATTGTAATTAGGCACAATGCCATCTTTTTGTGGAAGAGCAATTCATTCACAGCAGATTCCCAGCAAATGGCAAAAGCTAGAGAAGAGGGCTTCAGCACTTTGGAAATTAATCTAGCAAGGTCTAGATAGGGAAATAGTATGCCATCCAGGCTGATTGAGCTCCAGGGCCACGGGATAAAATGCAGCTTAGTTTTTACTAGACAAGATACAATAGAAGAGAAAGGTATAAGGATTAAATATGACTTGATGGAGGGCTGTAATATAGTTCAGTAGAACGCCCTCACAGAATCTAAAGCACATGCTATCTTATCAGACATTCCTAATATTCGGCAGTACAATAACAAAGGCCATCATAAATTATGTAGGAATTGCTAACCTCATAATTCCTGGTTGATAAACTTCCTCCCATCTCTACCAAAGTTGACTCAAAAGGTAGGGCCATGGACCTATCTATGGTTCTACCCACAAAAAAGGTCAACTTCGGGGAGCTGAAAAATGGCACAACTAAGCGAAACCAAACAGCCATAAGAAACCTCCATTGTCTAAGTCAGTATTGTCAGACCTATGCTCCGTAAGGCAACAACATGTTATTCACTAAGGAGAGAGTGATGGGAACTACCATATCTACCCTCTAATGTCCTGAACACTGGGGATATTTTTTGGTAAACTGGCTATTTGCTGCAGCAATATATGATTGCACTTTAGGTTGAAAACACAGTGAGAGCTTCAACTGCTTCTGGCTAAACTACTGTAACTTAGGCCAAGGTAGTTCATGGAAATATTGTTTTAGTTATTTTGTAGTTATATATAAAATTTTAGAAAAGAAATAATGACCAGGAAAAACAAAAGTCCCCTGTTTTTTGTTTGTTTCATTTGCAAATCAATGAATATGTTCTTGGGATGGTAAATGTGTATTCAAAATACAAGCATTACTTTTCCCTCATTTGTTTACAAACTCCTTTAAAGTAGCAATACAGCTTTTGATTTCTTTTCCATTATTATTATGTTTCTTACAGCATTTTTGTATATATGAGTTATCCAAATATGTTCTTGAATAGTAGATGACTGCTCTATACTTTCTATCATTTATGGGAAGATGAGTACCTAGAATATTTCCTGGATTTAATGGTTTAACATCGAATGGGAAATTAAAATAAAATGCTATTGAACACTTGGGAGAAGCTAACAGGTGAAGCATGCTGCTTCTATCACAATAAAAATAAATTGTAATATGATCATTAGAAACTATCTTTAAAGGTCATGTGTTTTCCTTAAAGGTCAAGATAATGCACTAAAAGCCAAATTTAATATGCTTTGTTTTTATTATTTTAACTTACGTTAACTTTTAAGATCGCTTGCAAGCTAAGATTGCACTTTAGTTTATGCTAAATGCCTTAGCCATTTAAATATATAGCTTTGTAAAATATAAAAACCAGAACACCTCTGAGAAATTTTTCTATATGCCATGTTCTTTAGGTCAAATGTGTCCTTGTTAACCTATGAGAAGATCTTTCCTCTACTAACAAGAGACTCTATTCCAGAAAACAAAATGGGCAGCTGAAAATCTTTTCCATTGTTTTAAAGAAAACACACGGTTTGAAAGTCTATTTTTTTTAACCTGTTTTCAATAATCTCTACATTCAAAGTATAGGAGCTGAGACTGGCTCAAAGGAGGGAAAAAGGGATTATGAAAGCTCCACACAATTTGCCTTCTTTGGCACACCTGCAGTTGAATGCTTTAGCTTCCTGCCAGGATGGTTAAGTTAACACTTAATTAGTATGTGTACCAAACAAAATGAGCTTCTGGGCAGCACTTTTCTTAAAAAAAATTATCCCCCCACTGCCCCACAAATAAATAGACTGGTTTTTCCGCCCAAAATATTCAAGAAAAAGACTCTGCTTGCCTGGGGCAGAGGCCAGATGCCTTGACTTCCAGCTTTCTTCCATCAAAGCCGTGCAGTTTGGAAATTAAAATCTACAGCAATAATGAAACATATTAAAATGCATGCAAAGTCTTGAGGGCTTATAATATGCTAAAAACTGGCAATGCATGTTTACATCCATATATCAACTTGGATGTGCTGAAAAGATTTAAAGTGTAAAATATGCAAATATGTGTCATATTGTCACACTTGGTCTCTCTAATGGAACTCCCTTTCATCTCAAGTCGTCTTAATTTCATGAATATTACATGGCCCTCACACCTTTTACTCCTGCTGTTGCTAGGCTGAGAAGATTATGAAAATATGTTAATAGTAACTTTCATCAAATAAAAGTTGCAATATTCCAAATAAAGCATTTTTTCCTCCTCTTAAAATACAAATAGTGAAGGGTTTCACGCTATTTTGTCTCCCGGTGGGAGATTAGATAACTATAGGCCAATTAAATTAATGAGCAAAATCCATGTGAATGGCAATATTTGTGCATAATCCTGGCTGGCTGCACATATATACAGGTAAATAGTTGTGTTTAAAACACCCTTGAAGGATGAAAATATTCCTATTTCTGGGATGTTGAGAATGTAAAGAAATAATTTCTAAATTAGACTGACCTACACAGAAGCCCATTAATTATATAGGAAGTAAAAGGAAGAGGGGAAGTTTGAGAAAGCCATCTTCGTTTATGAAGGTGAAAAAACAATGATAATATTAAGATCTCAGATAACCACAAAAAAGAAAAGGATATATTCTGTCCATCTTGGACACATAGTCCTGGCCCTTTCAGAATGACAGCTTTGTTTCTGTATCCTGATAATGAATCAAGGGCTCATTCTGTCTTGCCTTATTGACTACTTTAATGAACAGTAGATGGCAAAAGCAACGAGAAGCATTCTATTCTGTATCTAATGTGCACCAATGGGGAAAAACTGTTGTCTGTTTAGAAAAAATAAGAATCATTATTATTATTATGAATATACTTTAAGTTCTAGGGTACATGCGCACAACATGCAGGTTTCTTACATAGGTATACATGTGCCATGTTGGTTTGCTGCACACATTAACTCGTCATTTACATTAGGTATTTCTCCTAATGCTATCCCTCCCCATTCCCCAAACCCCATGGCAGACCCCAGTGTGTGATGTTCTCCACCCTGTGTCCAAGTGTTGTCATTGTTCAACTCCCACCTATGAGTGAGGACATGCGGTGTTTGGTTATACAGAGTGCCACCATAGATTCAATAATAGGAAAAAAAAGAAGTTGAGGTTCAGTTAGAACTTTATTTTAGGGAGCCTCTAAACCTAATAAGCTTGGAGTAAAGATTATTCTGAACCCATGGACAGGTATTCTATAAATAGTCAAAGGATGGTAAACTAAAAAAGTGACATTCTAAAATGATCTCTGCCAGCAATTAAAATAAAGAAATTAAATAACACTTGATAAGAGCCAGCTTTGTGGCCCAGGTAACTTTCTCTAGGCTCTGATTCCTAAAAGTATTTGCAAAATGATGAGAGGAAGGACACTCAACCAAGATTAATAACAAGGAAGGACACTCAATCAAGATTAATAACACATGCGAAGGTCATGGTGGGCAGGCTGCAGCACAAAGTATGCTCGGCTCCCGAGATGGGCAGGATAGAAGGAGCATTTGAAACTAAGTTTAAAAAGAAGACTGAGGGGGAGAATAAGTTATGGCTAAAGGTAAATTACAGAATGTTGGTAGAGGACAAAGAGAAGATAGAACTTCATAACTGTATTTTTTTAATTGTTGCTGTTATTGTTGCTTTTCTTTCTTTTTTGTATTACTGCCATTCCCCTAAAAGCATAATCTCAAGATTAGAATTATTAGACACAAAAGTAAAAAAAGAAAATGCTGCCCTTGCTATGTAAAGCCAGTGTAAATAAGCATACAATTACTTTCATTTGGTTTCACTTTGCTTACCAGGTATTCCTTCTTTTTCTTAAGCAATATGCAGTTTAAATAGAAATTTTGAAAATTTCCCAATTTAAAGAGCAAATAACATTCTCTCTCTTTGTTTCTGTTACCCAAAGACAACTTCTATATATTGTTATGTATTCCTTAGATGATACTATTTAAATAATTTTATCTGAATTTAAATAATTTTATCTGCTTCATTACTATACTAAATTTTGTATCATGATTAGCTGTGTATATCATTAAGAATGCTTTATAAATCTCAAACTACTACATGTTTCATATTATATTTTTTCCTCAATATTAGATATTTGTTTTAAATTTGGGTCAAAAAATATAGGTGAAATACAAAATAGTGTTGATATGTTTTTGCCCATACTTAAGATAACTTTAGATAAATTTCTTTTAAGTAAATAGTGACATTGTTCAGTGTAGTTTTTAATATAACCATTTTTACTAAGCTTAAGGAAACACAATAATAGGAAATAAGAGAAATCATACTATAAAATACAATATTTCCTTTTGTATAAATTATTTTTTCTTATTGGCTGAAATGTATCAACTAAATTTTGAAAGAAGAGAACATGCATAGGAGTATCCTTACTGGTAATTAATTTATTTCAAATAAACCATTGAAAAATAACAAAACAGACTGAAAACCAACATTGTAAATGACACCAAAACTCTTTGAAAAGGGTGTCCAACATTTAGTTAAAAATAAATATCACCCAAAAAAGAAAAGCAGCCTGAACAAGGAGTGAAAAATACAAATAACAGAAAAAGACCAACTCAGAGTTTAAATACTGAAAATATCCGAAATGAATTACAAAATGACCACACTTACTATGTTTGAAGAAATAAACAGCTGATGATACCTGCAGAACAAATGAAAGTATCTGAATACAGATTTGAAGAGAACCAAATAGAACAATATACATATAAAATTCAATAAAGCAAATTAAAACCTCAGTGAAATGTTTAACAGTCAAATTGACATAGCAGAAGTTAGCGTTAAAATACTTATAGAAGATAGATAAGAAGATATTATTCATAATAGATTTGAAGAGAGCAAATTAGAACAATATAAATATAAAATAAAATCAAGCAAATTAAAACTTGAGTGAAATGTTTAACAGTAAAATTGACATAGCTGAAGTTAGAGTTAAAATACCTATAGAAGATAGCTAAGAAGATATTACTCATAATAAGCACATGGGAAAACCAAATATAACATATAAGAGAGAGAATATAGTTTTAGAGAATAGAATGAATTCAAGTAAAATAGTGGAGAAAAAACTCGATAGAGGTAACATGCATAAAGATCACGACTGCGAATTCTTCAGACTTGATAATAAACCATTCTACAGATTCACCCCAAAGCAAGATAATTATATAGAAATTCATACTAAGACATCACGCATAATTTTTTTGAAAATGAAAATCAGAGCAAAACCAAAGTCCATCAGCAAATGAAACACAGATTTCCTTTAAAGAGTGACAGGTAGATGAACAACTGTCTTCAAAAATGCAACAGTGAATGTGGAGAAAAAAGTGGAAGGATACCTCAAAGAACCAAAGATAAACAATTGTGCGTTTATTCTCTACATATGAAAATGTCTTTAAATCTGTAAAAAGTGAAGCAAACATCATGGCATTTTAACACAAAAGCTGAGCGAATTAATCCATAGACATACTTCTTTAAGGACTATTAAAGTATGAATTACAGACAGAGAGACTATGAATGTTAATAAAATTTCTTTGATAGTTTATCTGTGATGCAAAAAATATTGAAATTAATACGCAGATGGACAATATAAATAGATACTGGCTACATAAAACAATAGTAATAATGTACAGTTTAGTTTTAAAATAGAATTACAGTGCCAGACAATAAAGAGACATAGATCTCATGTAGTTATAGAGGGTTAACAGTAATCCAGGGAGAAAACTTAAAAATGAAATTAATTTTATATTTTTACTAGTTAAGTATATATGTTTTTTTTTCAGACTTAGCTATAAAAAAAGGAGTGCATAAATACAGGTGAAAAACATAAAAATGACAAAACGAGATAGTAGATGTAAGCCTACATTGCATTAAATACAAAAACTAAGTTATTCTGGCAAAAGGCAATCACAGTCATGTTCAGATCAGAAAAAAAAAACAAATGCTTATTTACAAGAGCTATATATACAGTGTAAAATAAAAAAGGTTGCATTTTAAATACATGTCACACAAAATAGATTTTATAGAGATAAACACACTGGGAGATAATTATTTTATATAATAAAAGTTTCAAATTATCAAGAAAATATAAATTTTAATAGTATGTTATTAAAATATAACCTCAAATACGTAGAAAAAATGTATCCACTGAACAAAATAGAAAATTTACAATCATTGTGAAATATATATCCTAGCAATTGATATAGTAAGTCAAAATGTGATAAGGAAAGAGAATTATTCGATGGACATATATGGAATGACCATAGCTGATGCAGAGCAGACTTCATTTATAAAAATTGACAAGAAATTTTGTTGTAAAACATGCCTTAACAAATTTCAAGGGATTTATATCATGTAGAATACACTTCCTGACTACTAAGTAAATAAGATAGATAGATAACAGCTGGATAGATAATAGATCAATAGATAGATGACAGATATTCACATATATTTGGAAGTTAAAAAATATTTCTCAACAAGTCCTGGGTCAGAGAAATGAAAATAAAAGTTAGAAAACTCTTTAAGCTAAACGATAATAGAAATAGAAAAAATTGTGAGTCACAGCCAATGTAGCACTCAGGTGGACATTAATATAGCCTTGAAAAGAATATATATCCCTATTTATCTGTCTGTCTGAGAAGGAAATATATGTATGTATATTTGAGAAAAGGAAAAGCTAAAAACGGATGAGCTTTATCGTTTCTAAGAATCTTAAAAAATAGTAGCAAAAATCAGCCCAGAGATTATGTGAAAGAGGTGAATATAAAATAATGGTAGTCGGCCGGGCGCGGTGGCTCAAGCCTGTAATCCCAGAACTTTGGGAGGCCGAGACGGGCGGATCACGAGGTCAGGAGATCGAGACCATCCTGGCTAACATGGTGAAACCCCGTCTCTACTAAAAATACAAAAAATTAGCCGGGCGAGGTGGCGGGCGCCTGTAGTCCCAGCTACTCGGGAGGCTGAGGCAGGAGAATGGCGGGAACCCGGGAGGCGGAGCTTGTAGTGAGCCGAGATCGCGCCACTGAACTCCAGCCTGGGCGACAGAGCGAGACTCCGTCTCAAAAAAAAAAAAATAATAATAATGGTAGTCAATTTCAAAATAAAAAAATCATGTATTTTATTTAATAAACATATATACAATACATGCACTTCATAATACTACAAGTAATTTTTTAAAAAAAATCTGATACAGTTGATACATTTCTACCAGGATTATTCCAGGACAAAACAAAAAGGGAGAGGAGAGATCTGTGGCACAGATAAGCAACAATGGGAACGTAAAAGGGCATCACAATAGATTTTCTAGACATTAATAAGGGAATACATTAAATAATTATATTCCTATTTATTTGAAAATAGATGAAATAGACAGATAGCTGGAAAAATATAGCTTACCAAAGCAAACTAAAAAATATGTTCAAGACTTTTATAGGCATATAATCAAAGAAATAAATTGAGTCTATAATAGAAATATTCCTACAAAAATTACTAGACCAAGATGGATTTATAAACAGATTTACAAACTCACAGTAGAAATATATCAATTTTTCAATTATTCTCCCAGAATTAGGAAAGAGTCCGTCAAATTATTTGTTGTAGCTAGCAAAACTTTTATACCAAAATATGACCAGAACAATGTGGAAAGAGCAGTAGACAAATATAATTCCAGAATAGAGAAATAAAAATGATCAACAAAATTATGTTGAAAAAAAATTCGGCAATATATAAAAATCATAATTTGTCATGATAATTTTGGATTGGTTACAAGGATGCAAGATTGATTTACACCAAAAACAAAATGATTCAATGGAATTCACCACATTAAGAAATTAAAGAAGGAGTATTCCATACTGCAATCAAACAAGAAAATATTTTTGGAAAACATTCTACAACTACACAGAATTAAAAATCAAAATTTGTAAAAGTAGATTTTTTTGTAGAAATGGATAATCATATCATCTAAAACAAATCACATACTTAATGATGAAGCTTTAATGTTTCCCTTTGACATTACAACTAATACAAAGATATCTGCTATTACTATAGCTCTTAAAATTGTACTCGAGTTCTCAGGCAGTGTAATAAAGTGACACATAAAATAAAGTTATAACTCGGGAACATTTTTGATCAGTCTCAAATAGTATGATTATGAATTTGAATATAGAACACCTGTAAAAGTATTCAAAAAGTATTTTAGAATCATAAACAAATTGAGCTGGATTGCAGAACAAAATACTGGTATATAAACATCAGCTACTTTTATATTATAATAATAGAAAATTAAAATATAAAATGTGCCATTCACAATATTATCAATAATGCTAGGTATGTGTGAATAAACCTAACCAAAAATGTGCAATTCCTCTACAGAAATTTTTCTGTAGGAGAAATTATATAACTTTATTGAGAGTATATAACACCAAATAAATAGAGATTTATCATAGGAGTGAACTGGAAAAGCCAATGCAAAATGTCAGTACTTCAATTTTTTTTTTTTTTTTTGAGGCAGAGTCTCACACTGTCACCCAGGCTGGAGTGCAGTGACGCAATCTTGGCTCACTGCAACCTCCACTTCCCAGGTTCAAGCAATTCTCCCGCATCAGTCTCCCAAGTAGCTGGGATTACAGGCGCCCACCACCACATCCAGCTAATTTTTTTCTATTTTTAGTAGAGACAGGGTTTCACCATGTTAGCCAGGCTGGTCTTGAACTTCCGACCTTGTGACTGATCCGCCTCGGCCTCCCAAAGTGCTGGGATTACAGGTGTGAGCCACCACGCCCGGCCCAGTACTTCAATGTTATCCCATTCTACCTTTCTTTTTTTTTAACTGATAAGTCGATTATAAAATTTCTATGGAAAAGCAAAGAGCCAATTATAACCAAGTCACTCTTAACAAAAGGGACAAAATGAAAGACCATTCTCTATCAAATATGGAGATTATATATATATATATATATCTTTACTAATAGGCCACTGTGAATTGGAAAATAATATACAAAGAAACCAATAAAACAAAATAGTTTAGAAGCATCCCCAGGAATATGAATATTTGATAAATTTGACTATTCAAAAATCTAGAATACTTTCTTCAGCAAAAGAAATAACAGTGGTAAGAAACACAGCAGAGTCTGAAAAGCAGAGTCTGATTACAAAGATTTGTAATCTATAATGTGTAGACTACTGTTAATCAATAAGAAAAAAGAAAGACACCTAATAGGGAAAAAAATTCATATAAATATCTCTAGAAAGAGAAATCCAAATAGCCAATACCATATACAAATGCGTTTAATCTGGAATAAGGATGCTCACCTTTACTGCTTTTATTCAACATAGTACCAAAAGTCTTAACCAGAGCAGTTACGCAAGAGAATGAAATAAAGGGCATCCAAATTGCAAAGGAGAAAATCAAGTTATTCCTATTTGCAGGCAAAATGATTTTATATATAAAATGTGCTAAAAATGCCACCAAAAAGAGTTAGAACTAAAAAATTTAGTAAAGTTGCAGGATTCAAAATAAACACACAAAAGCTAGTACCATTATATACCAATAGCAAACTCTGAAAAAGAAATCAAGAAAGCAATCCTATTTACAATAGCTACAAAAAAGATTGCTAGAAATAAATTTAAGGAGGTAAAAGGTCTCTACAATGAAAACTATAGGGCTGGGCATGGTGGCTCATGCCTGTAATCCCAGCACTTTGGGAGGCCGAGGTGGGCAGATCATCTGAGGTCAGGGGTTCAGGACCAGCCTGGCCAACATGGTGAAACCCCATCTCTACGTAAAATACAAAAATTAGTCGGGCATGGTGACGCATGCCTGTAATCCCAGCTACTTGAGAGGCTGAGGCAGGAGAATCGCTTGAACTCAGGAGGTAGATATTGCAGTGAGCTGAGATCACACCACTGCACTCCAGCCTGGGTGGCAGAGTGACAGAGTGAGACTCCGTCTCAAAAACAAACAAACAAAAAAACAACAAAACTATAAAATACTGATTTTTGAAAAACTGAAGAGGACACAGTTAAATGAGGAGATGTCTCATGGTTATGCATTGGAAGAATTAATATTGTTAAAATTTCCATGCTACCCAAAGTGATCTATAGACTCAGTGTAATCTCTATCAAAATGCCAATAACATTGTTCACAGAAATAGAAAAAAAAAAAAATCCTACAATGTGTGTGGAATCACAAAGGACTCTGAATCGACAAAGCAATCTTGAGCAAAAAGAATGCTGAGGGCATCACACTACTTGATGGCAAAATATATTACAAAGCTCTAGGTAACCAAAACAGCAAGGTATTGATATAAAAATAGACACATAGACCAATGGGACAGAATAGAGATCAAAGAAATAAGTCTGCACACTTACAGGCAACTAATTTTTAATGAAGGTGCCAAGAACACTTATTGGGAAAAGAACAGCCTCTTCAATAAGTAGTTTTGCCTACATTAGATATACACATGCAGAAGAGAAATATCAGACCCATATCTTTCACCAAATAAAAAATTAAGTCAAAAGGATTAAAAACTGAAATGTAAGATCTGAAACTTTAAAATACTAGAAGCAAGCAAGAGAAATGTTTTATTACAATGGTCTGAGCAAGGTTTTCTGGATAAAAACTCAAAACACAGGCAATAAAGGCAAAAATAGACAAATGAGATCACATCAAACTAAGAAACTTCTGCAAAGCAATAAACAGAGTGAAAAGACAACCTACAGAATGGGACAAAATGTTTGCAAACTATGCATCTGGCAAGGGATTAATATCCATAATATATAAGGAAATCAACGCAACAGCAAAAGGAAAAAAACCCCTAATATTCCAGTTAAAAAATGGGCAAAAGACCTGACTAGACCTTCCTCAAAAAAAAAAAAAAAATATATATATATATATATATATACACACATACATTCAGATGGTCAATAGGTATATGGGAAAATGTTCAACATCACTAATCATCAGGGAAACGCAAGTAAAAAATACAATGAGATAACACCTCACCCTGATTAGAATAGCTATTATCAAATGCTGTTGTGGCTGTGGAGAAAGAGTAACTCTAACACACAGTTGGAGGGAATGTAAATTAGTATAGCCATTATGGAAAACAGAATGAAGATCTTTCGAAAAATTAAAAATAGAGCTACCATATGGTACAACAATTCTGCTACTGGGGTATATCTCCAAAGGAAATGAAATCGGTAAGTTGAAGAGATATCTACAATCTCATGTTTATTGCAGCACTATTCACAATAACCAAGATATGGAATCAACCTAAGTGTTCATCAATGGATGATGGATAAAGAAAATATTGTGCATATATGCAATGGAATATTACTTAGCTATAAAAAATATAATGCTGTAATTTGTGGCAACATGGATGAACCTGGAGGGCATTATGTTATGTAAAGTAAGCCAGGCGGAGAAAGACAACACATGATCTCACTCATATTTGGAATCTTAAAAAGTTGATTTCAATTTCATAGAAATAGAAAGTAGAATAGTGGTTACCAGAGGCTAGAGAGATAAGAGCAGAAGTGATGAAGACAGATTGTTCAACAGGTACACAGTTATACAAGAATAAGCTCTGGTATTCTATTGTACAGTAGAGTGACTGTGTTTAATGACGTTGTATTGTATATATCAAAATAGCTAGAAGAGAGAATTTTAGATGTTCCCACCACAAAGAAATGAGGAATTAATGAGGTGATAAATATGCTAACTACCTGTACTTGATCATTACATAATGCATATGTGATTAAAATATCACATTGTACCCCCAAATATAAAAATTATTGTGTGCCAATTAAAATCAACATTAAAATTAAAAACAAATTTGTTGTTTCATTTAGCATTTACCAAGTGGTCTGAAAAACTGCTAGTTTTGAGTGGGGCTCAAAATGGGTGAAGGTTCTGCAGCAGGTTCAGGCTTCTATGTAAGTTGCTCTGCCACATAGGCCACATGATTCAGCAGATCCAATGGTGCTTATAGTATCAGTGGCAGATAAGGATGGTGTTATCAAAGTGATTCCTATAGGTTAATTGCTCTTACAGTTTTAGAGCAAAGTCCTACCACCCTTCAAAGACAACTGCTGTTCTTTGGAGAAATAGTTCTTGGACAGCTATAGAGTTTTAGTAGATACCAAATATTTCACCGTGAACCACCAAGTTACCATGTACCTTGAGCTGTCCATTGAAAACTAATGCTTTCTGTAATTGATTTATGTTCTTATGACTTTATGCTCTGCTGACATAAAAATCTTAGTTCCAGAGATAAAAAGTTTCTACCAAGGGACACAACAATCGTTCCATTGAACTGGAAGTTCAATGTAAGTAGGGTGACTAGACTTCTCGTGCATCTGGATCAACAGGCAAAGAAGGGAGTTACTGTGTTGACTGGGGTGATTGATTCTGACTACCAAGAGAAAATCAAACCACTATGGTACAATAGAAGTAAAAAAAGAGCATGTTTGGAATAAAGGAGATCCTTTAGGGTGTCTCTAAGTATTTCTGTACCCTGTGATTAAGGTCAATGGAAAACCACGATAACGCAATCCAGGCAGGACTACTTATGGCCCAGACCTTTCATGAGTAAAGATTTGGATCACTTTGCAAGGTAAAGAGCTACAACCAACTGAGGTGCTTTCTGAAACCAAAAGTAACCTAGAGAGGGTAGGAGAAGAACATAATTATAAATACCAACTATGACCAAGTGAGTAGTTACATAAGCAATTACTGTAATTGTCTTGAGTATTTTCTCCTTAATTTGTTATAAATAAGTTTGTGTGTGTATACATATTTTGGTTTTCTTTCTTCTTTTATTTCCTCATCATATAACATCATGTGTATTGACTTAATTTTATAGTATTTAATTATTATTAATTTTGCATCATAGTCTTTGTATTAGTCCGTTATTGCATTGCTATAAAAAACTACCTGAGACTGGGCAATTTATAAAGAAAAGAACTTTAATTGGCTCACAGTTTCACAGGCTGTACAGGAAGCATGGTTGGGGGTGCCACAGGAAATGTATAATCATTCTGAAAGGCCAAGAGGAAGAAGGCACATGTTACAAGGCTGGAGAAGGAGGAAGAGAGTGAAAAGGGAGGTGCTACATACTGTTAAACAACCAGATCTCGTGAGAACTCATTCACTATCATGAGAGCGGCAAGGGACATGTACATTCCCGTGATCCAGTCACCTCCCATCAGGCTCTTCCTGGAACACTGGAGATTACAATACAACATGATATTTGGGCGGGGACACAAATCCAAACTTTATAATTATTTAAGTTATGAGATATCAAAGAGAAGAGTAAACATCACTCACAGGCAGTGCATTTTAGGTGGTGTGCAGAATAGCTGTATCATGTTAAGCAGGACTATGA
Source organism: Colobus angolensis palliatus (assembly GCF_000951035.1). Taxonomy (NCBI): domain Eukaryota; kingdom Metazoa; phylum Chordata; class Mammalia; order Primates; family Cercopithecidae; genus Colobus; species Colobus angolensis. The sequence continues at coordinate 2,104,239 of NW_012116733.1, forward strand.
CCTTGTTGCCATCTTTATTTGGAGATTAAATATGGTCTAAGGAGATGATTATGAGTATCAAATTGACAAAAGGTAGATTTGTGATGACAAATTTTACATGTCAACTTAACTGGGCCAGGGGATACTTACATAGCTGTAAGTTAAATGTTATTTCTGGATGTTGCTGAGAGGATATTTCTGGGAGAGATTAGTATCTGAATTTGTGGACTGAGTAAAGCAAATGGCCCACCTCAATGTTGATGGGCACCATCTAATCTACTGAGGCCTGAAATAGTACAAAAAGTTGGAGAAAGGTTGACTAAACTCTGCCTGTTTGCTTGAGCTGAACTTAGATCTTCTCCTGCCCCTGGGACTCCTGTTTCTTAGGCTTTCAGACCTGGACTGGAATCTACACCTTTAATTCTCTGGCTTGTAGGCCTTTGAACTACCACTAGCTTTCCTGTGTCTCTAGCTTGCAAACAGCAGACTGTGGGACTTCTCAGCCTCCATAATTTTGTGAGAAAATAGTTTATAATGAATCTCTTAGTTAATGTATCTACATATATATGTATATTTTATTAGTATATATTATACTATATATAATATAGTATATAATGTATTATATATTATACTTATATGTATTAGTAAACATATCTACATATATACATATGTAGATATATTATGTTCCTCTGGAGAACCTTAATTAATACGTGTGTGTGTGTATGTGTTTGTGTATACATGTTTAAGTCCTTAAATCCTAATAAAGATGATTTAAAATAAATATGAATAGAATTTCTGTAACTTTTAATGTGAGAAGATTTTGTTTATGTTGTTTTCATATGTTTGAGGAATTTTGATCTTGTTTTCTACTCCAAGAAATAAAACACGCCTGCTCGGCAACAGTTGTTCCCCATGGCAGACACCCATCTTCTTTGAGCTAGGGAACATGGGATTTTTTTCCTTCATAATGTCCCTGCATCCAGGTAGATATGGATTAGGGCCCAAGGTTGTTCTGATTTCTTGCTTATCCTCTTAGAAAGTCACTGACAGAAAAAAAATATTATTACATCAAAAAGTCTCAGCCAAATTCCCAGCTCTAATATTTACTAAATATTTCTTCAGCCACTTGTCATCTTGATAAATTTTTTCCTTCATTTTAAAAATAGTCTATTATCTGTTTATCCCATCTTAAGGAGTCTATATAGCAATCCAATAAGAAAATTTATGCAAATTAATTATAATATTATATGATAAATACAAACTTTAGCATGATGACGTTGATGATATGGTGATGCTAATAAACTTTACCCCAAGCACCGTGGCTCCATTTTGCCCCATATAAGAGCATTTCCTTATAAATTCTCAGACCATACTTGTTGATGTTAGCAGAAAGACTCTAATCTCAATGCACAGAACTGGGTCAACCTTCAGGACATGATTTTAGCAGCCTCCATCCTCCATATGTAACTGTGTCTGTGTAACACTGACATTCCCATAGGAAAAAGCACTCTAACACTCGAACAATTAAAACTCAAATCCCATATTCCGCCAAGTTTCCTCAACTACATGTGGTTGAGTTATTATTCTCTTGTCAGCTCTTACTTCAGATTTTTTCTGCCTTCCCTTTTATTTTGCTCTCTGCATTATGTCTACCACTGCTTAATGGCTGTCATAGTTTCATCCTAATTTATCCCAAGGATCAATACTAAGTCTGACATGTGAGATAGATATTTACAGAACTTTTGTGGGTAGTGGGTATAATTATATCTTTAGTAAAAAATTAAGTTCACATTCAGTGTCGGGCATCACTGCCCCAGAAATTTGTCATTCATTATTCACCATGGGAACATTATCATTGGTTCAGGTCCTCGAGTCCTCCTTAGTTCTTGATCAGCAACTTGTGCTGGCCTCCTATTATTTTCTTATCAATGTCTTCTGTATTCTCTTCTTTGAATTTGGGATTCCTTGTCCTCTGACCTCCTCTATCTTAGCCTTCACCTGAAAAGTCAAAACTTTCATTTCTTTTTACTGGCGTTACTTTTATCTTTTGCCTCAAACTAGCCAGGACTACTTTTGGAGCTACTAAATGCCCTTAATTTCCTTTCCACGCAAATTTTCTATCAACCTCTTAATCTGCCCTTCAATGTGCAATGAACAGGCAGAGTGCACCCTTTCTCAGGATAAGCTGCATATTGGCACATAACAAAAACCCCAACTCCGAGTTCTTACACACCAAAGATTTATTTCTTTTTCATGCTACATATCTAGCTCAGATAAAACTTGATTACAGAATTTAGGTTAAAGGAGCAGCCTGTAGCTGGAACATTGCTGGCCTTCTGGTGAAGAGAAACAGAAGACAGCAGAAGAACATGGATTTTTCTCAAAGTAGTATAATCACTTCTCTCACATTCAACTTGACGAAACAAGTTACATGCCATTCTTAACACTGATGTGACAGGGAAATATAATAGAGATATGGGAAGATGCAGCACATGTTTATTAAATACAGTAGAATCATCTATAGTAAAATTACATTTTTCCTTAATTGGTACAAACTAACTTCACTCCTCTCTAATACAGACAAGGTCACTCCTTTCTCTCCTGCCAAACTTTGTTTAAAGAGAAGGAGGCAACTAGACCATGTATTGTCTCTGTTTCCCAAGAAAGAACTTAGGGAAACTGTTTCTTTTCCTCTCACATATAAATGTTGATATAATTTCTTAAAATGCATAGCTTTAGATGACCTGATAATTTCCCTATTCGTAATGATGAATGACATCTATATTTATGATCTAAATCTAGGTGTGTTGCTTTATACTTGTAGATGGACTCAGTTCCAAACATAATAGTGACCTTTGGCCAGGAGCCAAAGGCTGCTAAGTTGAGCCTCTCTGCATCCCCAGCATTTAGAGCCAGCGTTAAAAAAAGTGAAAATATAGACAATTCTACTCCTTAACATGGCCAAAGCACCTGCTCAACCAATAAGCCCACAGGTCTAATTATTAAGCAGGGTTGTCCAGTGGTGGTGGGGCAGTCCTTTCATTATAATCATGTACTTTTTCAAAGTGTTCCATTTATTATCTGTCCTAAAGCTCATCTATTTTTAACTGCCTACATTTATTATAAATGGAGTAGCAAAGCTTATAAGGTCATGCAACCTTTGATTACAACTGTAGTAAATCAACTTAGATTCATTTTAATGAGACTCATAATTTCTTGTTGGATTTATTTTTTTTCATTTAGTGTCTCTATGTCTCTCTCTCTCTCTCTCTCTCTCATTTTCGTGGGGATTAACATCAGGCCAAGCTATACAAAACCCAGGATTTTGTCTTTGGTTGGAAGATTCTCTCACTTTTTTTTTCTTGGTCTTCTGACTCAGCTTCTTATAATTTCTGCATGCAACCAAGTGAGAACATTCTAAGAAATTTGAATAGTCAGATTCACAGTAAACACCTAGAATTGAAAATACACAAAGTGTCAGTAGAAAAAGCAGGTCATAGGTTCTCACCTTTATTTTCCTCCTGAATGACCCATCTACACAGTGTGCAAGCCAGAGTGTGGCTCCCAGTCATGAGATTTGCCACTGATAATTGAGGGGAGAAATAACTTCTGACTAGCTAGGGGAGATGGCACCACTGCCAGCAAAAAAGTGGAAATTTTATCAATTATTTGCTTGTGTTTTACCAAACAATCTGTGGGGAAGTGTTCTTTTCTATTATGTTGATTAAGCTGAACAATTCATTTGACTGTTTTGCGGCATAGGCAATGTGAAAGACAAGGGAAAAGTTATTTACTCATTTATTGCTTGTAATTTTCACATCCTCCAAATGCCAGGTAGATGTCTGGGTGAATGAACATACAATCCTCAAAGCAAATTACATGAATTGATGTCTGAAACTCTTTTCACCAAACCTGTATCTGCATACGATTCCACAGGAAATTTGAACAAATAAATATGTGTTAATATATACAAATTAGCCCTTTGGTGAAGGATTAGATTGTCCATATCTTTCTGATCATCATATTTCATGAAAAATATGTCAAGACAAATCGATGCTTACCTTTTCATGGGGGCTTCCCAAGCATAGCCTTGCTGACGAGCCCTCATTTTAACACTACGCTATTTGTCACAAAGCCCATGTCTAAAGAACTACTTGTCTTACAGGAAACTGAAGCAATTTAAAAGAAAAAATAAACACCTAGACTTTCTTTTAAATACTGTTTAATATGTATTATTAAAGCAAAGTTCAAATTTGTTTTTTATAATCTAAATAAATATCATCTTTTATAATATGTTTATTACAAACAAGAAAAGCCTATATTCAATTTTACATTGATTACCACATTTTCTAAAATCATTTAACATATTATCCATATATTAGTAATTAGAAAACTATAGAATTTGAAATAATTGTAGAAATTAACAAGCGGAAACATTTTAACCTATACAGAATCTAAGTCCCCAAGCAGTGACACTGATGGCAAGTCAAAAACTGAGACCCAGAATTGGAGTCTGACTGGGGAACACACGTACTAAAGCATAATCTGTTTAAAATACGCTAAAATTGTGTACATGAAGGCCAAAACTAACAGGTCAGACTGAAAGTGGAAAATGTATAAGTAGCACAGAAAGGAAATTTTATTTTTCTACTTCATTATAAAATGATGTGCATGAAAGCACTTTTAAAATATGAAACTACTTAATTGGAGGCAAGCATCACTTTACCTAGAGACTACTACACCTACCACTTTAATGAGTAGTAAAGGACATTCGTACGTAAGAATCCATCAATCAGCCATAGAGGTTTGATAATACAATGCACTTAGCATTATCATTACTTGTGTAATTAATACATGCTCACAGACTTACGATAGAATGGTGAGGCTAAACTGAAAATAAAATAAGATCAAATAAAATTGAGCAAAATTAAACAAACATTTTAAATGTGAAAAAGTTCTAAATAATTGTCACTTCCCATGACATAATTTTTTTCAGAGCTACTGTAATTCTGAAAAGCTTATTCATACAGCTAACATCAGCCTCACCAAAAGATGGAACCAGAGGAGTTTTGATTAAGAATTGAGTAAAAAGATGGATGAAAGGATATCCCAAGGTGGGAAAGAAAATGGGCAAAATTGAGGATGTAGAAATGCCTTGAGTAGCAGTGAATCTCAATGAAGGGACAGCCAAGTTCACAGCACAAAATACATGCTGAAGACAGTCAGAGTGAGCAATAGAAAGACAGCTGGGCAGGCCATGGAATCTAGCTGGAAGTATTTGTATTTAATTCATAAGATACCTAATATATTATTAATAGGGAGGGGCAGAATTTTTATAGAACCTTAGTAAATTAGTGAGCTCAAACCGTTCCTTGGTGACTGTCAGAATCCTGAGCTACATGGATTTTGACATTAAGTTTAATCTCAAAGAATATGTGAGCTCCTTTTATACTATGCTACCAATTTACAGAATCTAATTAACTATCTACCAAAGCTTTTCAATTATTAGACTATTTAAATATCTTAGAGGTACTCAGTTTAAGTTGGTTAATATTATTGGCCTATATGCCAATAATTAAAAGTATATATTTAATATATGCCAGAAGAAACCATGTTAATATCAGTGCAAACATTAAAATAGAGTGAGATAGTCATATTGACTGTCCAAAACTCAGAAAATTCAGATATACTTTCCCATAGACTTTTATAGGATACATGAGATTTGTCAGTTAAATTAATATCTATAATTTATGTATATCCCAGTAATTTTATTTAGATATTTATTTAATAGAAATTAAAACATAAAGCTATAATGATCCTTGTATAACAGTATTCATAGCAGCTTCATTCACAAAAAGCAAAAATAGAAAACGAATGTCTGTCGATAGAAGAATGGATGAAAAATTCTTGGCATTTTGATATAAGGGAATACTACTCAGTAGCAAAAAAAGGAATGACTACTGATAAATTCAACAACAGGCACCCAAATATGTTATGTTGAGAAACTGGACACAAAAGAGTCAATATTGTACAATTCCATTTGAGCGAGATTGTAGAATAAGAAAACTAATTTAGGTGATAGAAATCAGGTCAGCGGCTGTTTCTAGGGTGAGGAGGTTGACTTAGAAGGATTCTGGGGTTCAAAAAATGTGCTATGCCCTTATACGTATTTGTTAGACGTTATGCTTGAAATCTGACCGTTCACTGTGTGTAAATTACATCCCAATAAAAAGTAATATACATAGCTGTTTTTCTACCTGCAATTGGCTTACATTGGAACCTATATTGGAAGAATTATTAGAGTTTCTGCCATCTACATTTTTCCTTCATTCTTTGGTTAATTGATGGTTTGAGAGATTTCTCCCTTTTTTCTATGTATGTGTAATGCTTTTTTTTTTTTTTCCCCAAGGTTTTAGGGGCTGATACCGCTGTGGGCTTTTCTATTGAAGAGAATATGAACTTTCATCAGGTATATTTCAGAAAAGTTTTGAATTAAAAAATTAGTTGGGTTTACTCCGAAACACAAGAGTAATATTAATGTTTTAATCATGAAGTGGAACAGAAACCATGAAACTGTCACCTAGTAAGAGGCTTGCTGCCCAATGCACTGGAAGCCAATATGACACTAGATTTTTGGGGTACAAACAAAACAAAACAAAACGAAACAGCTCTTTATTGCAAGTTGACTCACAAAGAGATAGGAATCAAGCTCAAATCTGTCTGCGCTTCAAGGCAATATTTTTGATTAGAAAAGTTTCTGAGGTGAATTCTGAGATTAGCAGGTGATTTGTGGAAGGAAAGAAGAGGTCTGGGAAGTCCTTGGGCATGCGCAGTTATCTCTTTATGCTACCTCATGGGTTGCATGTGCAAATTCAGGGGGAGGTAGCATAAAGCATGCTGTGGCAATTCAGACTGTGATGTTAGTAAGCTCACTTTGCACAGGCTCCAGTCAGCCATATTGGTTTCAATCTGTTTCAGCCAGTTTTATCTTGATCTCACAAGTGGAGGGAGTTTCAGTGTTTCCTCAAGTTGTCTCTTTCATTGATTATCCTGCAAGCTCAAAAATATGTTAGTCATTAGTTTCTTACTTTTTGAGGCATAGTTTTAGTTTCAATTTTATAGCAAGTTGTTTCATTTCTTATTTGCTATCTTTGAAGCCCAAGAATTTGGTATTTGATTGCTTAAACTGTTTAGGACACAGATTCAAAACCACCTAACCATCCTAAAACTATTCAGATGTATCCACATGTATCCAAGGTTCTTATAAGTATTAAAAGTAGCTTGCTTTTTTTTTTTTTTTTTTTTTTTGAGACTGAATCTCGCTCTGTCACCCAGGCTGGAGTGCAGTGGCACCATCTCAGCTCACTGCAACCTCTGCCTCCTGAGTTCAAGCAATTCTCCTGCCTCAGCCTCCCAAGTAGCTGGGATTACAGGACCCCGCAACCATGCCCAGCTAGTTTTTGTGTTTTTAGTAGAGATGGTTTTTCACCATGTTGGCTAGGATCATCTTGATCTGACCTCGTGGTCTGCCCACCTCGGCCTCCCAAAATGCTGGGAATACAGGCATGAGCCACCACACCAGGCCGCGTGGTTTTTATTTATATCTCCTCCCATCTTCACCATAAGAGTCTCTCTCCTAATATTATCTGTAATTACATTTTCTCTTCTTAATATTTTGATCAACTGCTTTAGTGTTTTAGTTTATTCTTCCCTCAATTTTCTGTGAGTTTAGTTCAGAAGGCATAACACTACCACCTTTTACTCAAGTAGCTATATTTGGGATATAAGTCCTGATATATTTTTAAACTTCAGACATTCTAGATGTTCATGATGTACTCTATAGGAGATTTTTTTTTTTTCATAAAGTTCTGGTTATTAGGGAGAATGGAATGAAATGGTCTATAGTGTACCCTCTAGAAGCTCAGTGAGAAAAATGTCCTAGAAGTTAAGACATCATACTTTTCCTATTTATGTCACAAATTCGCTAGTAACGTCACAAATTCTAGTTACATTACAAATTCTTTTCCTAGTTACATCACAAATTCCCTGCCCAGAAGTTCATTCAATCCATAGATTATGGTTTCCTCATATATCGAGAGATGACTGTTTTAAAAATGAATCTAGGATCCATTCCGAGATATAATTATAAGTGTGTGCTTACTATGGTTGGAGTTTAAATGTGAGATAAAGCAATCCAAACTTAAACCGCCAAAAGTGTGCATTGTATATAAACACTTTATTATTAATAGTATATTAACTAATAATTTTTAATAAATTAACTTTTTCTTAGTGATTCTATCACTGTCTGATATAAAGCTTGTTGATCATTAAATATGAAACCCGAAAAGGAGACACTAAAATTATCTTTTTTCAAGAATCTTACAACTTGAAATGCCATAGATGGGGTACATTAGAAACACAAAACCAGCAGAATTTTTTAACATCAACAAATCTGTAGGTATTAAATTAACACTGAGCAATAGTAAGAATAAAAATGAATTGTTACTCATGGTAATACATAAATAAACAATTCCCTGGTTTGTGTTCTCAAGGATCTGATCCTATAAGAAGGACTTAAGTGAAAGTAGTTAATTTTTTGAGGTGATTTCAGGAAGGAGCAGGGAGTGAAGAAAGAATAGAAGCCAATATACATGCACAATCAAGCCAGTTGTAACTGTGCCAAGTGGAGCTCCATCCTACGGGGGGAATCGGGGAGCCAGCATAGAATGTGACTCTGAAATATCCCAATCCAGGTGCTAAGGCAATGGTGTATTTATCCTTTTATTTGCCTTAGTCATTGTTTGAGAGCAGATTTCCAAGGCACTTTACTCTTCATCAAGTCCAGCTTGCCCTGTGCTTGGTGTGAGCATGCTCTCGTGGCCAGAAAGCAGCCCCACAGACAGAGATTGTCAGGGCTACCTAGAGCTCTGCCTTCTGTGGGTAGAGGTGACTGTTAAGATACGGGTGTGCACCAACAGCTACGTCAGTGTAGGTTGAATCCATGGCAAAAATCTTGGATCAGCAGGGATTTCAAGCACATAAATTGATTTTTTAAAAAGTGGTATGAGTTGATTTTTTAGCCAAGAATTTAAATCTAGTCATGGGTTAAGTTTGAAGTATCTTAATACCCTCGTCACTGCAAAATGCCAACTCCAGTATATTAGACTGGATTCAATTTAAATTTCTCCCCTCTCAGTTGAAAAAATACGGATCAGAAAATCCAGTTCATTTTCTTGAAGTCACGTGGCAAGATATTATCTGAGCTAAACCTAGAATCCATTTTTTCTTTTAACTCCTGGGTTAGAATTTTATATTTTATATCACAAACACAAGTAGTGTTCAAAGTGTGAAATTCAAAGGAGTAGCATCAGCATCACCAGGAAACTTGTTAGAAATGAAAATTCTGGTCCCACTCCAGAACTACCAAATTGGCAGCTCCTAGAATTGGTCCCACTGATGAGTTTTAACAAGTTTTCAAGGTAAGTCTGATGCATGGTGAAGATTTAGAACCACAGATACCTGATATTAAGATTTCATCTATACCTAAATAGGAAATGGCATTTACCCCACTTTTTATTACAATGTCAAAAAATATGCTAGGTAAGTTGAAAAATATTATATAATGTGTTTTTCCTTTCTGGCTGAATTGTAGTTGATTTACCTGTTTTTAAAGTATTAAATAAGTTACTTAAACAATTGGCTTGACTACTTTTTGAAGGAATGGACATGTGCATAATATATGTTTTAACAATATATATTTTATCCAAGTGTTTTCATTTGTAGGTCAAAATGTTAAAGAAGTTCTCATGTAAAATGATCCAATTTGGAAGCAACTCAACAAACTGTATTAAAATATAGAAAAACTATATTCAAAATTTGTGTGACTTTCTAAAACCAATTTTTCTCTCCAGGCCTGAGTTTCCTCACCTAAAAGCAAAAAGAATTGAACTAGAATTTTTGGAATTCTGATCAGTTCCATATTTCTGTGCTATAATGACAAGTTGTAGCTGAATGATGAACTAGTTCTGTGTAGATATGGCCCTCCATATCATATTTCTGGCTCTATTTTCAGATTTTTTTTAAAAGAGAAAAACCCAGCAATTTATATGATCTAGGGTTTGAATGATAGAAAAATTTATCCTTTATACAGAAACTGGTGTCCAAAAGTCTTTAATTAAAGCTGATATATATATATTTTTAATTTTGCTGTCTTCTGGTTCTGAGAAGGTAAAATACGTGACACTGTCACTCCCCAAGATTTTTTAGGGCTGAGTCATCCTCTCCGAACCAGGGCTTCCGGGCAGGGCAGGTGTAAGCATCAGAAAGCTGAAAGGTAAAAGGATTCTCTCAACCTATTCTTGGCTCTCTTCATTGCTGGCCTTGGCAACTGCTTTTCTGGCCTATCAGAGCTTATCTTTACATAGATGTTTCTAATATTTTCCATGATGCATCTTCAGTACATTACACAATGTTCTCTTCCTAGTAGTGTGAGTCACCCATATTGGCTTTAGGAGGTCCATTGCTTGTAAATAAGCCATAATCAGCATAGTTTCCAACTGATGCACTACAGCTCATTTCCCCCCAACAGTGAAGGAAGTAGCTTTGAAAAGGACAGAATCACTCTTCTTCCCCTAATGTGCCATCACTGCACAACTGCAGGGTAAGCCAGTAGTCAGTTCTGAGGCTTTGTGTCAGCAATCAAACTCATTTGGTGACACATTAACTATTATCAGGACACTCGGAGATAAGAATGCCCAGGCAAACCAAAAGAGAGTATGCATAATGGCAACCTATAAATGTGTCTAATTCCATATTTTAAGTAATCACTAAGTGTTTTGTAAAAAAAAAGTGCCTACCAAATTGTAAGAATGTAATTTCAATAAGTGATCACCATGATCAAAGCCTGAATCTTTAATTTTGCTGAATGTCTGAGATACTTCCAAGAGTACCACCAGGATTTCATTGACAGAAGAGCCTGCAAGGCCAGAGATGCTCTATCTCAGGTGGCAAGGCCATTTCAAGCCCTCAGATCTTCTCTGACGTATTTTAAGAGGCAACATAGAGTTGACAGGTAAAATATTTATTTTTTCTTTGCTGAATGTGGTAACACTGATACAAGTCATTGTCTCCTTACTTGAACTGAGAGAAGAGAGCTGAAGAAAGAAAGCAACCACATCTTAACCCAAAAATATCATTGTGTGGAAATAGAAATTTTATTTAAAAAAGTTTTCAAATTATATAGTTTCTCACCATATGAGGTAAACATTACCTCCATTTGACAGATAAAGAGAAAGAAGCACTGACTGATTTCACATAGGCTCATGTGCAGTCACAGCAGAAATGGTGATCCTGGCTCCTCATGCCAAGAAAGTGAGTGTTGCACTTAGCATGGCTCTCCAAAATCAATTTAGAAGATGGTGGATGGGGCTCTTATCTGTCCAGAATCCAATGTTTCTCCACCCAGAAAAGAGGACCTTGTATTTGCTATAGAAAACCATCTTTATCTTATCATTGCGCTCTAAGTTTAGACGGCACTTTTACTTAACTACCAGCTCCAGAGTTGGTTGTCACTGGATTAATGTATCAGCATATCCCAACACAATGGTCACAGTAAGTGATGCAGAGGATGCTTATGATAAAACTGCTCTATACAGAGTAAACTTCACAACTTTTCCTGAATTAGAAACAAGGAAGCACCTATCCCTGGGAGATATTGATGGCCATATTGAAACTACAAAGAGAAAGCCCACAGAAGATGGAAGAAGAGGAATTGGAAATGAGTAATGTGAAGAGGGAAACTACCATTCTCATTGTTGGAGGGCTCAGTTGGTCTTGGATATGTTTGCCTTCATTTTCGTTGGTCTACCTTCTCACTTTCATCACGGTTTCCATTCATTGCATTCTTTTACTGTAAGCCTTTTAAAAACGTAATTTGCAATTCAGTCTCGGGTTGCTTCCTTGTTTTCCATTTTTGTGATGATAACCCCAGAATATCTGAATACAAAAACCTATAAGAAGCACAGAAAACGGTCTTGTTTAGAGAACACAGAAATGAAGGTTTTGTTTTTAGAGAAAGACAGCCACTGAGAGGCCAGCTCATTGACAATTCAAGTTTACCTTAACATCTAGCACAATCTCCATTTCAAAGTCTTTCTCCAGATTACTGTTTGTTCCTCTTCAAGGATTGTTTCCTGGTTGATGCCAGTTTCAATGACCTCTTAGTCAAACAGACCCTATTACTGCATGACCTGATATAGGAGGTGTTGACTTAAGGTCAAACTGAAGATGTTTAACTGAAGGTGTTTCAGTCTGACACAGGAGGCTACTGCTGTTTTCTGAAATAACTGAATATGCAGCCATGACTGCCCCCACATTTCTGGCTAGTTGCAGTCAAATGTCCTTTTCTTTGACTAGATAAATGCCTGGGCCAAAAACAAAAATCAGGCTAATGTTGATAGCAGAGTAAGATGGTATGCATATGAAAAAATTGTGTTGGTTTTTATTTCTGCTATGAAAGTAAATTTATTAAATAAATGGAAGATTTTCATCCTGAATTCTTGTGCTTAGATAGAAGGTGCATTTGGATTTTAAGTGACCACATCTCTCTCTGAGCTCTTAAACATTGTCACTAGATTCACATATTTTCTCTTGCAAGTTTGTATGATTTGCAGTATTTAAACTCACCAAGTTCATCAGTCCAGAGTTTTACTTATTTTATATCCTCCACAGGGTCTAGTACAGGTTTAAGCCTAGTAAAGAAGGACAAAGAGCATCAATCATTTTCGTTGAACACCTGAATGTAAATTGTCACCCTGAGCTCTTACCTTATTTACTCTGTTATCTATAAAATGGGGATAACAGTGACATTCTTATACCACACTGAGTAGCTAAGAGAGTTTTACACAATGATACATATGAGCTGTGCTTCAGTGCCCATAGTACACATTCATAAACTCTCTAGTTGTAACCCTGTTAATTATCTTTGAGCTATTTTGTACCTCTTGTAAATTATAGGTAACCGATAAATTGTCAAACTATCTTTTCCAACAGAATTTTCATTGACTTCTCTCCTACCCTAGAAAAACCAGTTTTGCATCCATGTGTATTTTGATATAAATCTATGCTTTCTTTGACTTTTTCTTTGAATAAGCTATAGCATCTGCCTGATTCTCTCATATGGGAAATACATGTTCATTTTGCTACCTGTAAGACAGTCATGATCTCGTCTTTTTGAAATTTATCTTTTAACAGTTTTGGAGATCTTCCACCAATATGCCCAGTGGATGCTCCTACCAGGGCCAGGTAACCTTCCTCACCAGAGGTGAGCATCTTGGGAAAAAGTACATCCTTTCTTTGCTCCCAGAGGTGACTTCAAAAAGGTGAAAGAACTTCAATGACTCTCTGTTATCCTATTTTAATTTTACTTTCTACTAATTTTGTGTTTTGTCTTTGGTTTTGGCTTATTTTCAGCCAATAAAAATTATTCCCAATTGTTGGCAGCAATATTTGGGTATTTGGTTTTATTGACTGATTATTTGATAATATCTGTATGAGGATTAACTGTTTACAGAGGTCTATTCCCTGTTGGATAACAGAGAACCGATAGGTTGGTTTATTAATTTTATTGATTAAGAGTTGTGTTTCATGGTCTGACCACTTGGTAACTTTTACTCTCTGTTAAATAACAGATGACAGAGAATCTAGTTTGTTTGTCTTTTTCAATGATCTATTTTTAGCTCTAGACAATGAAGAATTTTCCAGTGAGAAGGAGATCAGGTTTCTGACAGGCCAGTAAGATTCTGTGGTTCTTTATTTGCTCTTAATCCTTGGCTCAACTTCAGAAGTGAAGCTCTCTATTTTTATTATTATTATTTTTGAGATGGAGCCTTGCTCTGTCCCCAGGCTGGAGTGCAGTGGTGCCATCTTGGCTCACTGCAACCTCCGTCTCCTGGGTTCAAGTGATTCTCCTGCCTCAGCCTCCTGCCTGGGCGACAGGCATGCACTACCACACCCAGCTAATTTTTGTATTTTTAGTAGAGACGGGGTTTCATCATGTTGGCCAGGATGGTCTCGATCTCTTGACATCATTATCCACCCGCCCCGGCCTCCCAAAGTGCTGTGATTACAGGCGTGAGTCACCATGCCCAGCTGAAGCTCTCTATTTTTAACTGTATGTATTTCCTGTGTCTATCACTCAGAGAAGGCTTTTCCACATTTACCACAGACCGTATGAATGTGTAGTGTTTTCCAATCTCCAGATGATATTGATAGATTAGCCTAAAAAGTCTCCTAAAGGAACTCGTTCTAGTTGGCAGATAAACACATATCAACTGAATATTCCTAAAATTTCCAGAAAATTGAACTTTAGTACTTTAAATGTATTATAAAAAATGGTATCTTTATATAAGCCAGCTTAAAAATACTTTAAGAAATCAAGGAAACAGAATATAGATAAGTCTTTGGCAAATGAGACCAGTTTAATATTTTTGGTTTAATGAAAACAGAGATCAGTGTTAAATATAATACATGCATGCATTTATTATCCACCTCCTATTTTTCTCTGTGAAATAGAAGTTACTTTAGTAAAAAGTTACAGCTACTTAAGTGAATGAACATGCACTAGGAACAATAATGGCAGAGAACTATCACCTGGTAGGTGAAGTGATGTAATCTGCTTTTGTTCAGTAAGGGGAAAGATAATGATTTCGGTCTAAAGTGACTGGTTGTTTCAGAAAAAGAAAGAGGGTGGTGCAGGAAAAACCTGAATAGATATAAAAACCTGTAGAAAGGCCATGGAAAGAAAATTGTATCTGCTTTCAATTACAGGCATACCTCGGAGATATTGCAGGTTCAGTTCCAAAACCACTGCCATAAAGTGAATTTTGCAATCGAGCAAGTCACGCAAGTATTTTTTGGTTTCCTAGTGCATACAAAATTTATGTTTACATAGTAGTCCATTAAGTGTGCAATAGAATTAGGCCTAAAAAACAATGTACATACCTTGATTAAAATACTTTATTGCTAAAAATTGCTACCAATCATCTGAGCCTTCAGTGAGTCATAAGCATTTTGCTACTGGAGTGTCATGATTTGATGCTGGTGGCTGCTGACTAATCGGGGTGGTAGTTGCTGAAGATTAAGGTGGCAGTTTCTTAAAATAAGATAACAATGAGGTTTTTCACGTCAATTGACTCTTCTCCTCACAAAAGATTTCTCTGTCGCATGTGAGGCTGTTTATAGCACTTTACCCACTTCTTTCAAAATTGAAGTCATCCCTCTCAAACCTTGCCAACTGCTTTATCCACTCTGTGTAAGTAATATTCTAAATCCTTTGTTGTCTTTTCAATAATGTTCGTAGCCATCTTCACAGAAGTAGATTCCATCTCAAGAAACCACTTTCTTTGCTCATCCATAAGAAGCAACTCCTCATCTGTTCAAGTTTTATCATGAGATTACAGCAATTCAGTGACATCTTTGGCATCCCTTCTAATTCTAGTTTTCTACTTCCAACGCATCAGCTGTTATTTCATCCTCTTATGTCTTGAACTCCTCAAAGTCACCTACGAGGGTTGGAATCAGCTTCTTCCAAATCCGTGTAAATGTTGATATTTTCACCTCGTCCCATGATTTATGATTGTTGTTAATGGCATCTGGAATTGTGAATCCTTTCCAGAAGGTGTTCAACTTACTTTGCCCAGATCCATCAGAGGAATAACTAGCCATGGCACCTATTGCATTATGAAATGTATTTCTTAAATAATAGACTTGAAAGTTGAAATGACTTCTTGATCCATGGTGGGCAGAATAGGTGTTGTGTTAGCAGGTGTGAAAACAGCATTAATCTCCTTGTACATCTCCATCAGAGCTCTTAGGTGTCTAGGTACATAATCAACGAGCAGCACTATTTTGAAAAGAATCTTTTTTTTTTTTTTTCTGAGCAGTAGACGCAAACAGTGGGCTTAAAATACCTAGTAAATCACTATTTAAACAGGTGTGCTCTTATCCAGGCTTTGTTATTCCATTTATAGAAAACAAGCAGAGTAGATTAAGCTTCATTCTTAAGGGCCCTAGGACTTGGGGAATGAAAAAAAACTGAACTTTGGCTTCATTAGCTGCATTAGTTCCTAACAAGAGTCAGCCTATCTTTGGCGTTTTGAAACCAGGCATTGACTTCTCCGCCTAAGCTATAAGAGTCCTAGATGGCATTTTCTTCCAAAAGAAGGCTGTTTTGTCAACATTGAAAACCTATTGTTCAGTGTGGCCACCTTCTTCAATTTTCTCAGCTAGATCTTCTAGATAATTTGCTGCAGCTTCTATAATCAGCACCTGCTGCTTCACTTTGCACTTCTATGTTACAGAGATGACTTCTTTCTTTAAAACTCATGAATCAATCTCTGTTATGTTCAAATTTTTTTTTTTCCTGCAATTTCCTCTTCTCTCTCAGTGTTCATAGAACTGAATAGAGTTAGGACCTGTCTTGCTCTGAATTAGACTTTGGCTTAGCTAGAACAGCTGTCTTGGCCAGTTTGATCTTCTATCCAGTCCACTGAAAGTTTCTCCACATCAGCAATAAGGCTGCTTTACCTTCGAATCATTTGTAAGTTCACTGGAGTAGCACTTTAAATTTCTGCAAGAACTTGTCCTTTGCATTCTCAACTTGGCTGTTTGGTGCAAGAATCTGAACTTCTGGCCTATCTCAGCTTTCAGCAGGCCTTCCTCACTAAGTTTAACTATTTCTAGCTTTTTATTTATTTATATTTAATTTTTTGAGGGACAAAATCTCACTCTATTCCCCAGTCTGGAGTGCAGTGGTGCAACTATTGCTCACTGTAGCCTTGAACTCTTGTGCTCAAGCTATACGCTCATCTCAGCCTTGTAAGTAGCTGGGAATACAGGTGGGCCCAAATATGCCCAGCTGATTTTTTTTTTTTTTTTTTTTTTTTTAGTTTTGTAAAGATGAGGGCCTCCCTCTATTGCCCGGGCTGGACTTGAACGCCTGGCCTCAAGCAGTCTTCTCACCTTGGCCTCCCAAGGTGTAGCTTTTGATTTAAAATGATACATGCACGACTTTTTCACTTGAACACCTAGAAGCTATTGTAGGGTTATTAATTGGTCTAATTTCAATTCTGTTGTGTCTCAGAAAATAGGGAGTTCTGAAGAGAGGGAGAGAGGCAAGGAAACAACAGGTCGATGAAGTAGTCAGAGCACACACAGCATTTGTCGAGTCAATTAAGTTAGCTGTCTTATATAGGTATGGTTCATGATGTTCCCAAACAATTAAAACAGTAACATCAAAGATCACTGATTACAGATCACCATAACAGATATAATTATAGTGAAAATGTTTGAAATACTGCAAGAATTACAGTGTGACACAGAGACACAAAGTGAGCCCATGCTATAGGAAAAATGGTGGCAGTAGACTTGCTTGACACACGGTTGCCACAACCTTCAATTTTGGAAAAAACTGTTATCTGTGAAGGCATAATAAAGTAAAACAGTAAAACAAGATATGCCTATAGAGTGTGTGCAAATGTTTAGTGAAAAAAACCATGAAATATGTTAAAATCTTAACAAAGTCTGTTCTGTTTTAATGGGCTTGCTTTTTTTTCCTTTGTTTATTGCCTTAAGCCATGATATGTAATTCTGTGTAATTTGCACAGATTTTGTGTTTTAGCAAGATAATTTTCTGAGCTTTGTGCTTTTTTTCTTATGTTCTTGATTATTTAAGAAAACAAAAACTCTTCACTTACAAAAGAACCAAGGTTCTTTATAATCATGTTACTTTCTATGTTAATTATTAAATATTTTATTGTCACTTTTAAATAGGTAGACCAGTATTATTTCTGTCTTGAAAGGTCAAATCTCCTGACAACTGCTTTTTTTTCTTCTTTCTAGAAATAAATTTTGAATGTAAAATAAAATAAAATTAGCATAAACTCACATGATATTTTTTGCACCTAACGTATCTTTGAGATTTTTTTCAAAAGTCTCCTTTAAAAATCACAAAGATTTGTTCTACCTTATAAAAAACAGGGACCAGAAATAAGTAAGTTTATTTGATCAGTTAATATTGATGCATTTTATAGAAAGAGTTTTTCAAATATGAAGAGATGCTGTTTCCCTACATTAAATTTCCAGGGATATACCATTACTTAAATAAGAAAAATTCTGTGCTCCATAGACTGCTTCTGGAGATGGGTCAATGAGTTCTCCCAAATATGTTTCTATTTATCAGAGTCCTGGTGTTGCTTTGCTTTATAATATTAGGCAACACTGGCGTCTTATTCTTTGTTTCCATGCCTGATTCTTACAGACTTCAAGCTCTATTATTGAGTATTCTTGTTTTCATGGCAGTTTAGTTATTTGCCTAGGTCCGTTAAGAATTTGCCATCTTTTTCCAAGACATAATTGAAAACCTTGGCCGGTAGCCAAGTTTATCTGGAATGTCATGTTTGAAAACGATGATCATTTAATCACATATTACCAGTCACTTTTGAGTAACCACATCTGACTTTATGTAATCAATGCTTAGGAAGCACTCTTGTAAAGCTGGCCTTGTAACTGGCTTTTAGGATTCTCAGCCTTAAAAGTGGGTAAGAGAAATCATTTTCGGACAGGCCCAAGAACTTCAGAATATTTCAGAGACCTTAAAAAGAAAGGTATTCACTCAATTTGTAGGTATTATAGGTCAAATCTGGTAGAGAGAGTTTCTTGGCTTGGCTTCCTAGTGTAAAGAGGCTACGAAAAATCCAATCTGATCACTAATGAAGATTTTTAGCAAAGTAAACATGAAAAGACCTATGTAGTAAATTAACGCTGTTGCTGTTTCTATGTCAATGATAGGGTTAAGACTAATGAGACCAGACTTATGCTGTGATTAAGGAAAATATTTGAGATTATTTTTGATCAAAGGAGAAGAAACCGTGGGGGAAAAAAAGCACTTCGGTGGAAAACCAAGCATTGTCTATAGAACAACCTTATTATGAACTGTCTGATTCGAATGCTATTCATTATATTCAATTATATGCATTCCTTGAAGACATTGTGGATTTGTTTCTAGATCATTGCAACACAATCAATACACAAAAAAGCAAGTCACATAATTTTTTTGTTTCCTAGTACTTATAAACATTATATTTACACTGTACTGTAGTCTATTAAGTGTGCAGTATGTCTAAAACAATAACATATATAGCTTAATTAAAATTAATTTACTGTTAAAAAGTGCTGACACAGAGACACAAAGTGAACAGTAAGCACACGGTGTTGAAAATTTATGCTGGTAGACTTGTTGGATGTAGGGGTGCCAAAAACCTTCAATTTGTAAAAAAACACAGTATCTGTGAAGTGCTATAAAGTAAAGCACAATAAAATGAGGTATGCCTGCATTTCGCACCTATTTATTAATTGTAAGGAACACATAGACAGGCAAACTCTATCTTTTTCAACGAGTGTCCATTGATTTTCTCTGCTTCTATATTAAAAATAAAAAGTTTTGTACTCATTTGTAATTCTTTTCCTTTATATGCATGTGTGTGTGTGTGTGTGTGTGTATGTATGTATGTATGTATGTATATATAATTACTTTTCCTGAACTGGTGATAACATCCTCCTTGTTCCCTCATATAAGAAAAGCCATGAAGTTTAATGTGCTTAGATTTTACATTTGTGTGACGGTTCTGACTTTATCTTCTTCTGAATATTATCTTTAACGGTACTATACAAACACTTCAAAATTGCTCATGAAAAAGTAAGCATCCCTAAAATATAGAGGGGGATACTGTCATTATTTCAACTCTCTCTCTCTCTGTATATGTATACATGTGTGTATATATGTATATGTGTATGTGTGTGTTTATAGTGTTACTATTTAATACACATTAGGTTTTGGAAACAAGATTAAATATGTATGTATGTATGTATCTATCTATCTATCTATTGATCGATAGATAGATAGCTATATAGCTCATCTGTCAGTTGTTGTCCAATACCATGTGAAAGATGGATGCAAATAGTTTACAGTTTTGGTGATGAGAGAGCTTATAATAGTCAAGGCAAGGAATACACAACCTCAGAGAGTTAAGTAGATATAGATGATGATATGGTTTGGCTCTGTGTCCCCACCCAAATCTCATCTTGAATTGTAACTCCCACGTGTTGTGGGAGGGACCTGGTAGGAGATAATTTGAATCATGGGGGTGGTTCCCCCATACACTTCTCATGATAGTGAATAAGTCTCATGAGATCTGATGGTTTTATCAGGGATTTCCACTTTTGCATCCTTCTCATTTTTCTCTTGCCGCTACCATGTAAGAAGTGCCTTTTACCTCCTGCCTTGATTCTGAGGCCTCCCCAGCTGTATGGAACTGTAAGCCCAATTAAACCTCTTTCTCCTCCCAGTCTCGGGAATGTCTTTATCCGCAGCATGAAAATGGACTAACAGAGCAAATCGGTAGTCGTAGAGTAGAGCATTGCTGAAAAGATACCCCAAATGTGGAAGCGACTTTGGAACTGGGTAACAGGCAGAGGTTGGAACAGTTTGGAGGGCTCAGTAGAAAACGGGAAAATGTGGGAAAGTTTGGAACCTCCTAGAGACTTGTTGAATGGCTTTGGCCAACATGCTCAGAGCAATATAGACAATAAGGTCCAGGCTGAGGTGGTCTCAGATAGAGATGAGGAACTTGTTGGGAACTGAAGCAAAGGTGATTCTTGTTGTGTTTTAGCAAAGAGACTGACTGCATTTTTCTCCCACCTAGAGATTTGTGGAACTTTGAACTTGAGAAAGAGGATTTAGGCTATCTGGCAGAAGAAATTTTGAACTGACTTGGGTGTTGTTAAAGGCATTCAGTTTTATAAAGGAAGCGGAGCATAAAAGTTTGAAAAATTTGAAGCCTGACAATGTTATAGAAAAGAAAAATCTGTTTTCTGAGAGAAATTCAAGCCTGCTGTAGAAATTTGCATAAATAACGAAGAGCGAAGGTTAATCTCCAATGGTTAAGACAATGGGGAAAAGGTCTCCAGGGCATGTCAGAGGTCTTCAGGGCAGCCTCTCCCATCACAGGCCTGGAGGCCTAAGAAAAAATGGTTTCTCAGGCTGACCCAAGGTCCGCGTGCTGTGTGAAGCCTAGGGACTTGGTGCCCTGCATCCCAGCCACTCCAGCCATGACTAAAAGGGAGCAAAATACAGCTTGGACTGTTGTTCCAGAGGGTGGAAGCCCCAAGCCTTGGCAGCTTCTCTATGTTGTTGAGCCGGTGCATGCACAGAAGTCAAGAATTGAAGTTTGGGAACCTCCCAGATTTCAGAAGATGTATGGAAATGTCTGGATACCCAGGCAAAAGTTTGCCTCAGGGGCGTCGCCCTTGTGGAAAACCTCTCCTAGGGCAGTGCAGAAGGGAAATGTGGGATCAGAGCCGCCACACAGAGTTCCTACTGGGGCACTGCCTAGTGGAGCTGTGAGAAGAGAGCCACGGTCCTCCAGACTCCAGAATGGTGGATCCACTGACAGCTTGCACCGTGCGCCTGGAAAAGCTGCAGAAACTCAGTGCCAGCCCATGAAAGTAGCCAGAAGTGGGGCTATACCTTGCAAAGCCTCAGGGGTGGAGCTGCACAAGACCATGGGAACCCACCTCTTACATCTGCGTGACCTGGATGTGAGACCTAAAGTCAAAGGATAACATTTTGGAGCTTTAAAATTTGACTGCTCTGCTGGATTTTGGACTTGCATGGGCCCTGTAGCCCCTTTCTTTTGGCCAATTTCTCCCCTTCTGAATGGCTGTATTTATCCGATAACTATACCCCTATTATATCTAGGAAATAACTAGCTTGCTTTTGATTTTTCAGGCTCATAGACAGAAAGGGCTTGCCTTGTCTCAGACGAGACTTTAGAATGTGGACTTTTGGGTTAATGCCGAAATGAGATAAGACTCTGGAAGACTGTTGGGAAGGCATGATTGGTTTTGAAATGTGAGGACAAGAGATTTGGAGGAGCCAGGGGTGGAATGATATGTTTGACCCTGTGTCCCCACCCGAATCTCATCTTGACTTGTACTCCCATAATTCCCATGTATTGCAGGAGGGACCCAGTGGGAGATAATTTGAGTCATGGGAGTGGTTTCCCCCACACTATTTTCGTCGTAGTAAATAAGTCTCATGAGATCTGATGGTTTTATCAGGGATTTCTGCTTTTGCATCCTTCTCATTTTTCTCTTGCTGCCACCATGCAAGAAGTGCCTTTTGCCTCCTTCTATAATTCTGAGTCCTCCGCAGCCATGTGGAACTGTAAGTCCAATTAAACCTTTTTTTCTCCCCAGTCTCGGGTATGTCTTTATCAACAGTGTGCAAATTGACTAATACAGATGATACAGATAGATACAGAGATAAAGATATGGGTGTAAATATATATGTATGTGTGTATGTGCATATGTATAGTATAGGGCTTTGGTGAGGTAGTCTAGGAAAGTTTGAAGGTCCCTGGGGCATTTGAATAGGTTTTTGTTAGAAAAATCGAAACATTGACTAAATTTAGCCATTTATTTTTTAAACTATCATGTGGGTGGATCTGTAAATCACATACAATGGAAGTAAAAGGGTGATTCAGTGTGAAGGTGCCAAGTGGGATGCAGATCTACGTGCTGTGTGGAACAGGAGCTGCCTGATCTGCACCAAGCTCAGCCATGTGCCAGAATCATGGCCTGAGCAGGCTCTCTGAGCTTTATTGTCAACTTTATATGATAAGATGACAGCAGCTTCCTAGAAGATTGCTTTAAGAATTGCAGATTAATCATGTAAGTATCTCATACCGAATTAGAACTTATAAAGTAGTTGCAATTATTATTGTTGGAAACAAGTCTCTCTAGATTTCAGTCATTTTTGAAGATGTGTGCTTGTCTCCGTATCTGTGTGTGTAGAAAGAGTCCTTTTCTACAAAATAGAGCATTTTATTCTTACTATCTTGTATAGTGAAGTTTATGTTATCCTCATTTCTATTGCTTCTTTCCTCTTATCTATGCTTTTCAGCTTTTGACCCTCATTAGGCCTCTCTGGCCACTTTAACAGAAGCCACTTCTAAAGTTTGGGGCCAGCAGAGGATTTTCATGAACTTTCATTTGGACTGTGGACTTTCAGAAAAGTTGCTCTCATATTTTCTGTTCTTCTCAGAAAATAAAAATGTTTTAAGAGCATAAGAAATGCTGGTATATTGTCGTGTTTCTGTGGGTTCACTAGCAAAAATGTGAGTAAAAGAGATTATGCTCATGCTGATGTATTTATTAGGAAAAGAATATGTAGAAAACCAAGAGGTACTTGTTTTAACATATACATTTGTGACAAGAGTTAAATTTGAGTTATTTTTGTCTTCTCTCCCAAATGGGGCACAAGTAGAATGAGCTGGGGAAGACAGTTGTCAATGCACAGAATATAACTTTCAAGGGAGAAACTCAGATGGAGGTGTACTCAGTTCTGGCCTAATGTAGTCTGCATATCTGGCAGTTAGCTTGTCCCTGAGCTACATTTCCAAAACCTATTCCACTATGTAATCACCTGTAATTTATTCCCTGTCTTAAAGAAACCAGAAACTACTGCTAAGTATCAGTTGACTAATGCTGACTTAGTGTCTGATCTATTCACTGTACTCTGCTGGGGCACTGGGAGAGAGACCCAAAAGTCTGATTATTTAAACTGATTTCAAAGGGCTTATAGCCAAGTTATGTAAAAGGACGTATACCTTGGAATATTATTAGGTATAAAATAAGGTTAGCTAACATCATTGGATATTTAATGTTTACTCTGTGCCAAGTTCTACTTTAGGGGAGATTCTCACCGCAACTCTTTGGTAGATCGTATTATCATCCTCATTTTACAGATGGAGAATCTGAGAAACAAGCAGTTACTGAAAAATGTCCTAGGTCGCACAGCTAGTGAATAGGCTTTATAGGGTGTAAGGGCAAGAGATTTGATTGAAGAGCATATGCTGTAGCCACTTTACATCAGGAAGAGACAATGCCTGCTTTAGGAGCCCAGAATATTAGGTCCCTGTGAACTGGGTCCTCCATAAATGGCTTTGAGAAGGAAAAATTTATACTGGACTTTTAAGGATGAATAAGGTATGTTGAGATTTGAACTGGCACAGTAGGAGGGAGACAAGACCACCAATCAATTTGAGGGATAAAATGAGAAGAATATCTGGATTCATTGTTTTGAAGTCTGACCATCCATCCTGTTATCTCCATTTCATATCTCCATCTCACTTTGATTCTGACTCTTAAGTCTAGTCATAGAAACAGAATGAAAGTCTGACTCATGAGAAAGATCTGTACTGCTATATGCTAAGAATATGAGATGAGTAGGAGAGTGCGTGCCCTATCTCTCATCATTCTGAGTGAAGAAACTGATTCCAGAGGAAAAACTGGAGACACTACAACTTCTACCCCACACAACTTCAATAATGTATGACTTATTTAATAAAACTTTTAACTGCATATCTTCCAAATACAAAATGAGAAAATGTTCTTATATAAAAAGAGTATTTTCAGGTACTTTATCAACTCTATAATGTGCGAGAGGAGTAGTGACTATATTTAGAGTGGGTTTTTAATACTAAAAGTCATTCTCACCTACTTCAACATCTTCATTAAGAGTGTGGTCGTGTTGCCAAGTAAAAATTATAGAGGCTTCCCCATGCCCAAGATATCTGGTATAAAAAAACTATATAAAATAATAATAAAAGTTTTTAAACCAGGAAGAAACCACAGAGATAATGTTTCTTCTTGTATTAACCAGGAAAAAGACTTTCCCAAATCAGAGCTTTCATTGGTGGCAGGGATGTAATTGGAAAAACTGTTTCTAAAGATGTATTTTTTACTATATAGAGAACTCATATGACATCTAATCCTGCATTCCTGGCACAACGACCCTGATGCCCATTTTTAGCTGGTATTGTTATTGACAAGGTATAGTTTTCAGCTATCCTCTAAATTCCTATAAAGACTTTGTCATTGTATTTTCATGTCACACAGCATCTAGCAGAGTCTCTGGAGCCCAGTGCATTTGTAAAACTGATTGGTGGTGGTGGGGAATAGCAGATATAGCCAAATTACATGTCTTTGAAGAAGATGTGAAAATCGGCAGATTCTTAATCTTGAGGCATGCAATGACTACTTTAAACCTGGAGGTTAGTGTATGGAAGAGAGTGAATTTGACCATTTACTTTAAAATTTGCGAGAACAAAGGAGAGTGAGTTTGAAACTTTAACCCCGACATCAAAATTAAATCTATGGAAAATAGAACTTCCTATTAAATGAAACGTAAAATAAAAGTAAGTAAATAAATAAATACAAAGTTGGCATGAATACCCTTGCTGACAGAAGCTGCTAAATTTCTCACACCTCTTACAGAGATTAATCCCTTCCTATAGGCCAAAACCTAATTATAAACCATTCTAATAAGTCAGGAAATAGGACTGCTACTCCGTGTTGAGAGAAAAAAAAAAGTCTAGGAAGAAACACTAGTACTGCATGAGAACTCCAGAATTAGGCAGGGGAAATTTAGGTGTTAGCGCAAATCAGAGGTCTCATGCCATGAAGCTTATTTCCTTACATCAGTTGACTAGTGCCTATATATTTTCATGAGGCCTCTTCAGTTTATTTTGCTGCTTTAAGTCCACTATAGTAACAGTTTCATTGTAGCAAGCCTTTAAACTTAAAATAAGTGTTATGTAAAATATTATTTTGACTTTACATAAAATGGATCTTCAGAACTTTCAAGTGCTCTAGGGCAAAAAGAAGAAAATCTTCTAAGAAAAAAAATCTTAATATTCCAGATATAATGAGTTTGTTTTACATTATCTTTCTTATTTTTCCCCCCTCTGGACTATTTTCACTTGGGTTCCTTTCATATCCCAGTTAGCAAAGGAATTGACCAGAACTAAGAATAGCCCTAGAGCAATAGCTAAAATTCTGCTGTGCTTGTCAGATACTGTCTGACCACTGATTACTGCCCGAGGGGAGTTTGTTTTCTTTATAAACTTTTTGGTGGGTTTTTATCGCCAGAAAAACAGCTTTTATTCCTCTCAGGAGAAACTTCAGGGTTGTGTTGAGGAAAGTATGAGTTTTTGATATTTTATTATTATTTTAAATCATGAGTTTGTGTGCTATGTTAAAGGGTGAAAGACAGGCCTTTTCATTAAACTGAAATAAGGAGAACATCATAATAATAGATAATACAAATGTGATCGACCTGCAAATTCACCTCAGGCAAAGGTCTACATGAGTCGTGATAGATAAATGCAACAGGAATCTGTTGTTTCTCCTACATTTCACCTATGGAAGACATATCATTTCATCAGTTCTTGGGATTAAGTAGGGTGTTATCAGTCAGTCTCAGAAGAAAACAGAATTCACCCCAGGTTCAGATGAAACTAATGAAGAAATTTTTATAGAGGTGTGGATAGGTTTAGGGGGAAAAAAGGAATGAGGCATTCAGGTACTAGTAACAGTGAGAAGCCTCTACTATTCTCAGGGCCAAAGGATTTCAGGGAGGCAACAGTCCCAGTAGAGCCCACTGGGAACTGGAAATATGGAAGAAAGGGCTTACTGTAGGAACACAGGGCAGGACAGACAAGTATAGAGAAGTGTGCAGTGTGTGAGAGGACCAATGGAGAATAATCAACACTCGAGAAATTGATCTATGGGTTTGCAGTAGTTCTGGAGAGATTTCTTTTGATCTCGTTTGTGTTTTTTTTTTTTTTTAACTTTTTTAAAAAAATGCCCTCTGGCTTTGATCCTTTTTTCTTTTTTTTCTTTTTTGAGACAGAGTCTCACTGTGTTGCCCAGGCTGAAGTGAAGTGGCATGACCTTGGCTCACTGCAATCCCCGCCTCCCAAGTTCAAATGATTCTCCTGCCTCAACCTTCTGGGTAGCTGGGATTACAGGTGCACACTACCATGTATGGCTAAGTTTTGTATTTTTTATTAGAGATGGACTTTCACTATGTTGGTCAGGCTGGTCTCGAACTCCTTACCTCAGGCGATCTCCCTGCCTTAGCCTCCCAAAGTGCTGGGATTGCAGGCGTGAGCCACTGCGCCTGGCTTTAGATTACTGCTTTTGTTTTAGAGGTCCGACTCAAATTTTGTGTCTATATCTGTGGTTTCTCTCCCAAGGAGAATTATTTTCTCATCTAGAATATAAATTCCTTTAAGACTAGGAGGACTCAGTCGTTGAGAACCCATTAAGGTGTGTATGAAGTAAAGTAACAAATACTCTGATTTGTAGCCTGGAATGCTGGTCATTGTTTATACTAATAACCAATATTCATACTCCTCCTTCTAAAGACATGGTAGGATTGCACTTCTCTGCTTTTTAGAAGTTAGGCAGGGATATATTATCGCTCTGGCCAGTGAACTGTGATAGCAAACAATATCCTTCATGTGGAAGTAGAAGTCTTTAATGATCAGTGCCCCATTTCCACGTTCCCTTTCAGATTCTGAGCTATCCCAGATGCCAGAACTCAATTAGTATGCCTTCTCTAATGAGTAGGGTATAGGACAAAGCCTCTCATCGATCCAGGATGTACAACTTGGGTAGGTAAGGGAAAAATTGTTTTGTTTGAAGCCTCTGCAATTGTGGATTATTTATTATTGCAACCTATACAATTATGATTAATCCAGAAGTTTAAAGAAATGTCACTTATTAGTTTAATAAAACACTTTAAATCCCAGTGGTTAAAAAAAAAAATAAGACCATATCAAACAAGTCTACCAAACATAGCGAACAAACGCAGCCTACGAGACATACTGTAGGGGTGTCTTTCTAAGGAAATTAGTAAAAACAAATATATCAATATAAACACAGATATGGTTGCACCTTAGTGTGTATGTATAGAAAGAGATATAGGAGCCATGAGCAAATTTGCTTGCCTGCAGTAGAAGTTTTGAGATAGAAAACTGTTCTGGAAGTATACATGCATAAGTAAAGCTGGCCTAGATTATCAAGTGAGCAGAGTTCATAAAATCCCAGTATTAAAGGACTGAGGAAGATCTGGAAAGGTCACTTGGTTCATTCACCTCCTTTCAAGGAGGATCACACCAAAACTATCGCAAAAAAAAAGAACCTACTCTATTTTTAAGGCCATCTGTAGAAAAATATTTTCCCTGGTCAGAACTGTTTTTTAGCTAGTATCAAATTTTCTATTTTGAGTGAAATGCCTCACTTACATTCAGAACACTAAATGCGTCACTCAACATCTGTATTCATTTCCTAGGGTTGCTTTAACAAATAATTACAAACTGTACAGAAATTTATTCTCTCACAGTTCTAGAGGCTAGAAGTCTACAATCAAGATTTCAGTAGGGCCATGTTCCTTTTGAAGACTCTAAGACGCGTCATCCTCCCTCACCTCTTTCTACTTTCTGATGGCTCCTGGAAATTCTTGGCTTCCTTGGCTTGCAGCCATAGCTCTCCAAGCTCTGACTCCATTGTCACATGGTTCTTCCCTGTGTGTCTTTCAGTGTGTCCTCTTCGTATAAGGTCATCAGCCACTGGATTTAGGGTCAAATCTAATCCAGTTTGAACTCATCCTAACTTAGCTGGTTACAGCTACAAAGATCCAGTTTCCAAATAAGGTCACATTCTGAGGTTTCTGGTAGATATAACAATTTTGGGCAATACTGTTAAACCTACTACAGCATCCTTTGTGACTTGTCCTGAAGGAGAAAACATCAATTTTTTTAAAAAGAACTGTACCCTAAGTGTTTTTTCTTGCAGTCAATTCCAAATTTGTAGTGCATTTAATGGGGATGGCTTTCATTTTACTATTGTTTTGATGGTTTAAATTAATGCAAAATTATTTTAAAATGTCGTCATGAACATGATCATTGTGCTGGTTTTTTGTGGGAAGAGAGAAACCAGCCTAAGATCCAGCACTAAACTTGCAAAAATAATAATTTTCTGACTCTAGCTGATTAAATGAATGAGATGAACATACTTGATGCACACAACATGTCAAACTGTATTATGACACAGTGGGCAGTGTGGGGCTTCTTTAGCTATAAATGCTGCGAAAGATGTGGAGAGAGGCAATGCAGTATGCACTGAAGTTATCAGAAAGATTTTAAGGAGGAGAAAGAAGACATGAAGGGTAGATAGGATTTTATGAAAGAACATATGTTGTATCTAGTTGAGATGACTACAAAATAAGTCAGTAAAATTGGGTAAGAAGCAGCTGTCCATAGAATTGACTGGCCACAGAGACCTGGCCATAGAAGAGCATTTTAAAATAGAACATGGGGGCTTTGATTTATAAAAGTGAGCCAGGACCTGCATGTAAGATCTTCAATGTCAAATTAAATTCAAGCACCATTCTAATGGTGCTGGGGAGGCCCTAGAAGTCTCTGAGCCCCAGAGATACATGATATAGAGGATATTGGGAGAAAGTGGCCTTGGTGACAGAGTGAAGGTTGTGTTTTAGGGATGGGAGTTTAAAGATTGTTGCAATGGGCCAGGCAAGTTTTGAGGGCTTGTTTCTTAATGAATAATGGGAAATAATAACATGGCGGCCATCAAACGAAAATTCTTGTTTAGGACAAGGGTGCTCCATAGAGGATATTCCACTGTGGGATTTATGTTGCTTTTCCAGCAATGGTCTATAGAGAAGCACATTTCCCTTTCCCGTGAGCCCTTTATTCCTCAGGACATGAGAAAACCACCGTCACCCTCAATGTGTGAAATGCACTGCTTTGGCTGCTCTCCACTTAACCTGAGTTTCATTTAAAGAAAAAAGAAAAAAAAAGAGAACATTCTCAGACTTCACCGTTGGAAAAAAATCTCCTTATTCAGCAAAAGATAATGTAAGTTTGCCCTGTTAACTCAGCCTTGCAGAAAACATTCCTGTCAGTTGGCATGAGCTTTGTTCCTTTCACCTCAGGCAGGTGGTAAAGGCATTTTGCAAAAGAGGATTCCAAATTAGGTTAAGCACCAAAATAGGGAAATGGCCTGGCTCACCCTGGTGGGGAGATTGAACTGCTGAAGTATATCCAAGTTCACTTCTTTCAAGCCATGTTTCAGTGAGGTTTTTGGGAGAATAAAAATGGAAAAAATGGTCGACCGTGATGGCTTTCCAACTTTCTTTTAACAAGCCCTGTCCTAATGTTCTGAGGCTGGAATATTCCCACTAAATGATAATTGTACTTGCTGGTTTTATTCCAACAAGACCATCCTCTCTTTGACCCTGTCTTAATGTCACTTTCTTTTTTTTTTTTTTTTGAGACAGAGTCTCGCTCTGTCGCCCAGGTTGGAGGTGGCGCCATCTCGGTTCACTGCAAGCTCTGCCTCCGGGGTTCACGTCATTCTCCTGCCTCAGCCTCCCGAGTAGCTGGGACTACAGGTGCCTGTCACCACGCCCGGCTAATTTTTTGTATTTTTAGTAGAGATGGGATTTCACCATGTTAGCCAAGATGGTCTGGATCTCCTGACCTCATGATCCGCCCACCTCAGCCTCTCAAAGTGCCAGGATTACAGGCGTGAGCCACCGCGCCAGGCTTGCTACTTTCTTCAGAAGGTATTTGATGTCCTTTATCCCAGGGGCATGTGTACATAAACAATGCCTCCTGGAGGTTGAAGCTTCTGTAAGATACACAAAGATGGTACTATTTTCATGAAATACAAGATCTCAGGGCAGGTCATAAGAGAGTTATAATAGGAAGAAAGTTTCTATTATCAAACTTCACATCAGCCAATTATATAGAATCCTACTCAAACTAATTTTTAATGTAAGGAGGCTCTGCCCTTAAGCTCATAGGCCTGTCCCCTAATAGATTGTTGCCACATTTAAGGAAGCAAACCATTTATCTTATGGTTCTCTAGTGGCTGAGGCACATTCACAGGACTCAGGGCCTGAGCGATAACCCTTTGTCGAGGGAATATTTACAAGAATG
This sequence comes from Colobus angolensis palliatus, assembly GCF_000951035.1. Classification (NCBI taxonomy): domain Eukaryota; kingdom Metazoa; phylum Chordata; class Mammalia; order Primates; family Cercopithecidae; genus Colobus; species Colobus angolensis. Next base: position 2,135,147 of record NW_012116733.1, read on the forward strand.
GTGTGTCTTCCTTTGATTAAAATGTTTCTCATGTTTCCCAGATCTACACAGATCCTATTGACTCAGTGTGATATTCTGTCTCCTGGATTGTTTCTCCTTCTCTCTAAATGTTCCCTGGCCACTCCAGCTTTTATCGAGGCCTACTTGCCTCTAAATGTCTATAGCTACATTTAGCATCTAACCATGTGTCTATTTATTGAGGTGGTCTTTGTAAGGTATTTAATGTTTACTAAATTAATCAATGGAGTTTATGGAGATAAGTAATTCCTAGATAGGCTATTCAGAAAAAGATGAATCTCTAAGTATGAGGCTTGAGTTTCTCTACTCATTTACAATATTGAAAGACATCAAAAGTTTTGTCCCAGTGTTTCTGATCTTCTTTGAGATGATGACATCATCTTTATCCAGACATCTGTAAAGAATTGGGGGAGAAGGATGTCTACTTCACAAAGATCGAAATAATTAATAAAAGTCTATGCTACGCTTATTTCAGTATTGACTTCTTTAGTGACACCACTGGGGAATATAGAAACATTTCATTTTCTATTGGGATCAGGAAAACCTTTCTACTTCTCTTTCATATTAGATCAAATAAAGGCACAAACTCTTTTGTGAAGGTGAAGGACAATTCTTCTCTATTTCTTGATAAGTCAAAGAATGAATAAATATTTTAAAAAGAATTTCCTTCCCCATTTTAGCCTCTTTATAGCATGGCTAGCCAATGTTCAGAGAGCTGAAATCTCATTTGTGTAGGCCAGAAAAGACATATTATATCTTATTCTAACATAGTCATTTACTATGTTCTTATTTGCCAAGGTAATACACAGGGAGGAGAGAGATTTCCAGTAACTTAGCATCATCTTACTATTAAAACATTAAATCCCTCTCATTTCAAATTTTGCAAAAAATATATCAGAGGACATTTTCAAAGTATGTGGCTTAGAATGTTGGAAAATAGACAACTTAAGTTCAGAAAACTTTTAATCAACTCTTATTCTAGGACTAGACCTTTGACTTTGATCGAATCACTTCAGTCCTTTTGAGTCTCCGTTCCCTTATCTATCAGATAAACACTGGGTTGTAGGAGTGTTTTAAAGCTCAAAGGAAAGAACATATGTGAAAATTCTAAGAAAAATATAGCACATGGTGTAACAGCTTTTTCCATTTCCATGGCATTGTTATTTTTAGCAATATTTCTGTGTAAGAAACTGAACTGTTGAAATACTCTGTTTACAGCACTAATTTATAAAAATATCTACATATTTATTCAATAATATAATGAATATCTGTGAAGCCTTGGCCAACCCAGCAACTAGAACATTGAAAATAACTTCTGTCTTCCAGTGTTCCTCGTGACCACACCTGCCTGCTTCGACAATCCAAAAAAACTAAGAACTGGGCATTTATACCTATTTGTATACTATGCATATGTGAAATGTATTTGAAATGTAAATTTATAAATATATGTATAAATATGTATGTGTATTTATATATATCACATACACACGCACACACAAACAGCTAAAGCTAAACATTCCTCAGTTATATCAAGTTAGTATTAGCTGTTGTTCTAACTTCTAGTTCCCAGAAATTACTTTTCTACTGAATATTCTTATGTAGGTTCATCAAAATTGTAGCATTTGACTTAAGTTTATTTTCACACATGTATGCTATTCTATTGTGTGAATATAGCACACACTATATGACTATTCTCATTTTGATGAATTTTTTTGTTGTTTTAATCTTCCATAGATTGTTACTACTACAAATGGTGTTGCTATAAGTTTTGTTGTATACCTTTGGTGAACACTTGTAAGGATTTTCTTCTAGGTATTTACCAAGGAGACAAATCAGTGTGATAATAGATTATACGAATATTCACTCTTACATGATCATATCAAACTGCTTTCCAAAGTGGTTGTACCAGTTTACACTCAACACCAGAGTTTAAAAGAGCCTATTTGTATTTCAACATTTGGTATCATAGAGTTGTTAATTTTTGCCAATTACATTGCATTAAATATAAGCTTACCTTGGGTATTTTTCACTTAATCCAATATTACCAAAGACTTCGAGCATCTCTTCATATATTTAATGATTATACATGTTTCTTCACATATATTTATTTTTAGTGGGAGTGCCATGTTGTTTTTAGGCCTAGTGCTATATCTTAGTACATTCAGTCTGAGTTACAAAAAACTGGGAACTCTTTCCCATTTCTTAAGATTCTCTCAAATAGTATCCACAAAAGTGTTCTGCCAGCAGGAATTTCCTCCATAAGATGAATGGCTTCCATGACTTCCTGTGTTTTCTCAATTGGAAAGCCTATAGGAAGATTTAAAGTTTATATGGTGCTTTGCTGGGCACAAAACAATGATAAGTACACATTACCTAATTCCTTCTTTTAGGAACTTGAAATCTTGAAGCGACAGTCACATTGATTTAAACCCTCACCATTTTGTTTGCCACTTCTTCATTTATTTTTCTACTTCCAAGTTTTGTTTCATTCTGGCCAAAAGGAAGGCATGATGTAATTTCCAGTAACAACTCTGAAACATTTAAAACAATATTAACAAAAATGTTCAATATATTAATAATAGCTAAAATTTCAATAGTAAAGAATATGTAAAAAAATATTGATTTGGCATATCAGATGTGATTATGCCAGCAGGCAAACTTTTCAACTTCCTGTTGGACTATGTGCTTTTCAGATGCCGTCTCTGTCTGCCTACTTTCAAATCAGTGACTGAAGATGTATACCACATCCAGGATTCCTAAATTATACTTCAATTTGAGGCTTTACCGAATCTAACTTCAAAGCTCCTCTGAAGAGCTTTGTGGGTTACCCAACTTCAAAGTGTACTTGAGATTATTTAACATCATTAAACAGAGCAATCTAAGAGACAAAGACACAGGCTAAAGTCAAAGCAATTGTAAAGACATCATAAATCATTGTCTTTGCTATTACTTTTCTTCTCATCTTACTTAAAACTGTCACCCTTACCCAATCAGATGCATGTCCAAAGTTTATGGGTGTTTTGGGGGAAACTTTGTACTCAAAACTTGGCCTTATCATTTCCTGAGATTTTCTCATTTTATCTTAAAAGTTTCTTGATATTTCTGGCTCCAGGATATTGGCTAAGCACGTGAATTCCTCTTTAAACAAATACAATAGCCTGTTTCCAAAAGTCATACTATGAGGCACAGCTGTCACAACATCTGACAAATATTCACAGCCAAGGATATGACCTAGCAAGTCTGAATGCACTTTCTCATTTTTCTCATATTTTCACATTTATCTCTCCTTCATTCGGAAGCATTTGTCAACCTGCCTCTATCCATGGCAACCCTTCTTATTTTAATGTTCTCACTCTTACACACAAACTAAATTTACATTTCTTGCTGTTATAAATTTTATATTTTTGTGTGTGGAGAAACATTCCATCAAGAAGACTGAAGCCCAGGAAACTCCCAAAGACAAGACTTCAGAAGGTAAAGCACTCCTTTCCTTCATAGACTAGCAAAGATGAGAACAGATAAAAATAAAAGTAAATAAGAAAGGGTTTTACATCAGTCTGTGAAGTTACTCTGTCTATTCTCATCTCCCTATCAAAGAGCCCTGGTAGAGGATTGAGGATATCAATAAGCTCTATGGCTTGAGTCTAACTCTGCAAATGTATTTTTGGTAATGTGAATTTATTGTGTATAGAATGTAAAAAAATAGGTACAATATGACACTTAAATTATATATATGTTATATACAATTATGCATAGGTTATATATAATTAAACATTTATACATATGTTATATATAATTATACAATTATATATACACACACATATATGTATATATATTTAACTAGATTCCATTTTAGATGTGTTTTTCAATTAGTTAAAATTCCAGAAATATACAACAGAAAAATACCTTAAAAGTCATTTGCCCCATCCTCAATTGATAAGTAGAATAACCATATAATTTATTATCTAAACATATATCCTCTCGGAAATGAAAAAGGATGCTACTAACAATTAGGCAGATACAACAGGTATGAGCAGGAACTATGCAGACGATGAAGGGTTAATGATCATCCTAGTGTTAAGACAAAGATGGCGTAAGTGGTTTGGGCTCATGCATTGAAAGTGCTACACAACATCAGAAACCAGGTTTCCTAGTGTCTCATTGAGAACATCACACACTGGGGCCTATCATGGGGAGAGGGGAGGAGGGAGGGATTGCGTTGGGGAAAAAAAAAAAAAAAAAAAAAAAAAGTGCTACACAACATCAGAAACCAGGTTTCCTAGT
>NW_012116733.1:2139519-2163687 GCF_000951035.1 Colobus angolensis palliatus
GGGGAGAGGGGAGGAGGGAGGGATTGCGTTGGGGAAAGAAAAAAAAAAAAAAAAAAGAATACATTATAACAGAGGAGTTAGCTAGCTCCCGGTCTTTCAGTCTGAAATATGCATTGATCATTTTGCCCAAGGTCTGAAGACGAGTCGCATCAAACCACTGACCTAAGAAAAATGGAATTAATGTTGCAACTGCATTCTCCTAACTTCTCACCGGGCTTGAGATGGTAAAGGATGCTGACAGCATGCTTTCCCCTCGGGCAAACCAAACCAGGGAGACATGATCCACTTTGACTTGGCCAACTTGTCAATGAGAGGCATGATGACCTTCTGCACATATGTCCTCATCTCATGAACTCCCTGGGTGCACAGAGGTTGTGTCCTGCCTCTGATTCAGGGAGGAACGACCATTTGAGGTTGTTTTTCATCAATAATTATCCTGGTTGCTCTATTTAGCACTCTGGTGTCTGCAAAACATGTTTGCTATTCTTGCTTATTTTGTCTTTAGTTTAGTGTATACTGAATACCTGTTGGGTACAGAAATATGCTAGGGGATATTACATATATTACTGTGATTTATTGTGTATTAAGATTTGAATAATTTCTCCTCCAGGTGAGTCAGACAAATTTGTTTTGTATCTTATAGGCTGCTTGCTTCACTATGGGTCCTAAGGTTACATAGGAAGCCTTCTGCCAGACACTTTCTGCCAGGTTTCCAACGGTGGGAGAAAGATTTACTAAGATTGCTGTGTAAGAAATACTCCTCTAATATTTGCATCTTCACTCACAAAAAAAAAGCAAAAAATGAAATTCCTGCCGTATTTCAGTCCTCCCATTTCAGAACAGTGAAGACATTCCAATTTGTTCAAATATACTTTACTGAAGGAAATTTGTAGAGGAAGATTCCAGAGTGAGTCTGGTTCTTATTGACAAATATCTGTTGAAGAATTATATGGGTGGAGCTCTTCTCTAGGCCTTATAGGTCTCCTTGCTCAAGGGAAGATTAAAATCTGTGAGACGGAATAATTCAAGGACACAAATGACTTTGTCGTAAGGATCAGGCAAGTTGTAGCATAATAAAATTCAAAAGATTATATTAGAAGTTTAAAGTAGTAAGAAGGAGACAGAAACTTTTCATGGGGAAAATGATATTTAAGGTGGGATTTGAAGAGATGATAAAGTTGTGACTTAGACAAATAGAAAGCAAATGTTTTCCTGGTAGAAAAAAAATAATATGAGTTTCAGCATGGAAACAGGAAAATATCCAAAAGATTATGATGAGGGAATATACAAAGTTCACCTTCACTGGAATTTGGGGACAAAAAAAAAATAATACAAGATTAACAACAGCTTAGATGATGCTAAATTCCTTCTCAGGAGAAATCAAAAGTCTATATATTAGTATATTCAAAAGCAATGCTAATTTTTAATAAAAGACAACTTCTAAAATATGAGGCTTTGTTCTTTTTAAAGCTCTGTTATGCACATTATTTCACATAATTTTCATAATGTATTTGTGCTATAGATAAGGCAGTTACTCTTTCCATTGTATGGGTTGGATAACTGAGATAAACAGAGGTTTATTGCTAACCTGGTGGGCAGGTAGATACCCTCTCTTCCCTTCTGTCTCCCACCAGAAGCAAAGTGCTTGGTCAAAGAGCAATGCCTTTCCACACGCAGGAGGTTTTCTTTCCTGTTGAGATTTTATTTGAGTTTTGAAAGTGGGACAATGTTTTTGTCAGGAAACTTCAGTGGATGAAACCACTGCTTCAACCCTGCTAATAAGGCTGCTGCGCTCAAACTGTGAGCAAAACCTTGCCAACTCCAAACTGCTGCTGCTCTGCAATCTCATCAGTCCACCTGCCGTGCACCTTGCGCTTTAGTCCCAACTCCTAGGCCCAATCAACTGAATATCTGCTTTGGCTTCGGGTCTTGGCCTCTGATACACTGTCACTGCTGCCTACTGTCCTCATTGCCATCTCCAGGCCCAGCATCCAGAGCCCTAATGCAACTGACCAGCTTCTGGGCTGGCAGACACCATTGTGCAGATGGGGTCACTATGAATGTCCAAGTGGCAAATCAAAGTAAATGCAGATGGAAACACAAGATGTAGATCAGAGCCATGAATCCAAATAAGATGGGGGTTTAAAGAGATTAAAACTGCTAATTAGTGACCTTGGAAACATTCTCATTGGCTAAATAATAAATAAAAATTCATCTGAGTTGGTTTTACTAGTAAATTCAATTCAAGGACTATGCTGAGATACAGTGGATTCAGCTGGTTTTTATCCCTGAGGGTCATATGGAGGTATATGAAACAGTAGGTCCATGCATTATTGGCATGCGATTAGCATGCAATTTACTGTCTTCTACCTAGACTCTGCGGTCTATTCTCTGTCTCTTTTCAAGTAGAAATTTCTACATATTTTTTCTTTCAGGATGATCCTATTTATTTCCTCCCAAATTTTTTTCTTTTATTCCACTGAAAGCTTAACAGAAATACTCAGAGAGAAAAATACATTACAGAATCAGCATCCTACACAGCAAACCTCCTAGATTTAAATCAGTGAGAACTATGAACGTTCTGCGCTTTCCGAATTGCCTCTTCCCTGAATCTATTCAGAGAACATCCATAAAAGGACCTGCTAGTCTCCCGGAGCAGAAAATATACTACTTTTGAATAGGAATATCTAGGTTTGAGCTCTGGTTCCCCATTTCAAGCAAGTGAGTGAACTTCTCTGGGTTTCAATTGTCCTTGATAATTAAATGAGAAGAACAATGATTGTCTTGTGGTCCTCACATGGTGATTGTTAGGATCAAATGAGACAGGCCATGCACATGGTGAGTACTGATACTGTATTTAATTTCTTTTTTTTTTCTTAGTATTTTGCTCATTTGAAATTTTGCCTTGATTTTTATTTTTAGAAATATTGCATTAAAATATTCACATTGTTTACTGAGCTTTTCCTGCCCCTTAAATTTTGCTCTTGAGGTGAATGCGTCACTGGTATCACTTTAGTTCTCAGATTGGGCAAGTACCATAGCAAAGGATTTAGCCAGCCAGGCACTGCTGGAGAAGAATCATTGACGAGAACTACCCAATGCATGGGATATCTAAGTCAGTTTAGAGGAATCACTGGAATGCTTGGACATTTCGAAAGAAACGTTGACTCTACACCATTGTTAACTCTGAATCTCTCTATGAGAAATTCCTATTTCCCTTGGTCTCCCATTGCCCATGAGAATTCAGTGCCAGCTCCTTAGCCTAACTTCCAAAATCCATTATCCCTCTGCTGTTCACTTAGTATTAATTCTTAAATCTACAATCGATCTATCATTTCAGTTAATCATGACTACTATTTAGACAGCCTACTCTCATTTCAGTTTCCAATTTTTCAACTCCCTTGTTCTTCCTTCCTAGAATTCTGTTTTCCTATTCAGCAGAGAAGCATTTATCAGCTACAAACTTCAAATGAATCCTTACTTTTCTGCTAGGCCTTCCCAGTCAGTTTCAGCCAAAGATGACCTCCCTTCACAAGATCCACAGTGAACACTGCCTCACTGTGTAAAAACTAAATATATCAAGTTTCTATCTCTGCTTAATCAATTTCTGTCTATATTCTGCTTTATTTATTTATTTTCCTCCAACGTACTGCTAAAATTTCAAAGGGTGAAAGACATACTTTAAATTGCCCCCAGTAAGTTGTTACCAGTATTATACACAATTAAATTAATAAATGTGGAAATACACTTCCTCCCTCTATATACGCATTTAGTCACTCCCACAAACACTTTTTCTCTGTTTGTAAAGGTTCATAGCACTCCTGTATTTCAAGCCATATAATACATATCATATAATTTCTATCATTTAATTTAAGGTATGGTAATTTCTTGTCCTAAAATACTTCTAGTAGTTTCTTGTGAATAAGTTGATTTCACTAAGTGGATGATTACCTTTTCTGTGCAGGAAATTTGATGTCCTCTTCTTTTCTGTCAACTCTTAGGAATATCTACTGAAAATTATTGGAATTTCTGATAGCATGCAGCTCAAACTCCTGATAATTATGGCTGACATAGAAAACATACGTATACGTATTTTACATATATTTATTTGTTTTCATAACGTATTCATTTCACATATGCATAGAATACAAATAGATAAAAATTCCCATTTCCTCTTTGTTTTGGGTTGTGGAAGCAGGCAGGTATGGTCAAGAGAGACACTGGAAGATGGAAGTTGCTTCCAGTGTTCTAGTTGCTGGGGAAGCCAGGGCTTCACAGGTATTAATTATGAAGCAGGATATTTCCCTAACCCCTCCTTGGGACTCGCAACAGGGCTACCTTGTTTACTCAGCCTGCTGCCCTCAACACCTTGTAGGAGTGACTGCACAAGCGAATAAGGTGGGAACTGGAGTACATGAGCATTGGAACTGGCTGGTTTCAGTGTGCCTGCGGGATCCAACTCCACTCATTCAGACTCGCTGTGTTCCACCCCTCCGGAGGGAGAACGCCGGTGAGCGGCTGCAGGAACTGTAGCAAGCACTTTTGGGCACCAGCAGAAGTGAATTTGCGAGCCCCGTGGCAGCGTCTAGGTGGGGGTGCCTGTGACCTCCGAAGCCCCAGAGGGAATGTTACAGTGCTCTTTTAGCTCTGCCATCTGCAGAGGTCTTTAGTGTTAGCAGCTCAGTTGGCCTTCTGCCTTTTCACGTGAGGTGGCTGCTTTCTGCCAGCAAGAGCAAAGGGCCAGTGTGACAGCCTTTTGTATCCACACCTATGGCTCCCAAGCTCTTGCCCAGCACCCAGGAAAAGTGAGGTCGCACAAACAAATTGAAGGATGGTAAATGCAGGGGATTTTATTGCTGATGAAGGTGGCTCTCAGTGGGAAGGGGAGCTGAAAAGGGGATGGGGTGAGTAGATAATCTTCCCCTGAATTCGGGCCATATCCAGCAGATTCATCTCCAAAGTTATGCCATCAAGATGTCCCTCTGAAGTCAACCCACTTCTCTCCAACGTTCAGAGGTAGTCGTTCCATTTACTGGCTGAGTCTGGGGTTTTCATAGGCACAGGATGGGATGGGGTGGGGTCATGGGTGGTTTAGGAGAAAGCAACATTTGAGCAGGAAAACAGGGATATAAGTTCTTACTTTGGGCTGTAGTTTCATGCTTTTCAGCTTGAGGGTTGGGTTTCATCAAAGACCCACCCTTTTCTGCCTAGAATTTCTCTGCCCCCTGTCCTTATAAATTATATTACTGAATAAATACATAAATACTTTCATTATAGTTCTATAATTAGAGCATTTCAACGGTTCAGCTCATAACATGAAAATGTTACTAAATATTGCAATGTCATGGAAATGACAAGAGCTGTTACCCAATGTCATATTTTTTCCAGAATTGTCACAGGTGATTTCCTTTGACCCTTGAAACACTCCCAGGACCCAGTGTTTATCTTATAGGTGAGGAAACTGAGACTCAAGAAGAACTGAAGTGACTCAATTAAAGTCAAAGGACTAGTCCCAGAATAAGAGCTGATTAAAAGTTTTCTGAAGTTCATTTTCCAACACCTTTAAGCCATCTGTGAAGAAGACATCCTAGGTTGTTTTTTATGAAACCTTGAATTAAGAAGGGTTTAATGTTTTGACAACTATGGCTCATGCAGAAAACAAAAACAAAAAGTGTCGTTAACTTTTTCACAGCTATTATATGCAAAGTTCATCTATGTTTGAGGACCTTAGCCTTTAAACTTGATTAAACATTTAGAAGTTAATCAATTTAAAATTTAAAATTCACTGAGAATTTTCTTGAACCATATATATAGTTGCTAAATGAATATTATTGGCTAAAATAATTTTCTGACATAGACAAGGTATGAACTGGAAAACTTAGAAAGGTATATCTTTCCTTCATATTTGCTTCTTTTTAATGTTCTATTTACAGGCTATAAACTCACAGGAAATATTTTGAAATTTTATAACACTCATAGTAAAAGCTATCTCATAAACTATGCTCACTTTTGTTCAAATTTTACCCAGAAGAAAAAGCATGGGTGTGGTGGGCATTGGTAAAGTTCATCTGTAATTAAACTTCAAAAAATATATTACTTTCAAGCCAGAAAATGATCTCAACAACAGAATAATTCAGGGACTGTGGTGATGGGGGGCAATTTGTCAAGCCTATCATTGTTTCCAGGCATTATTTGTGTCAGGTTTTATCTCTGACTTTCTTACAAATCATTTTTTTCTGACTCCATGAATTCCTGTGAAATTACTCTTCCAGAAAGAAAATATGATTTTCTACAATTATGTGATAACCTCAGTTTAACACCAAATATGAAGAGAAAAGGACTACAAGAGAAATTCTCTTGAAAAAAAATTTCCTTCCACTGCACTATCTTAAAGTATGCAACTTTTAATTGAAGTTTTCCTCCCCTAATGCATTCACCTGTCATATCAGTGTTCTCCTCTTTCTTTATCTTTTCAGGCAAACTGTTGACTGAACCAGTGGTGTGCTGGGTATACTGGCTTAAGAGCCCATTTTTTAAATTGTCAGGAATTTTGAAGGTCAGTTATTAAACAAAGCTATTATTAAAAATAAAATTCCATGTACTTATTAAATGCATTATATTAAAAACCAAAAAAATGGATAATACACGTCTTCCTGTATATTTTACTATATTGACTATTATCTTTGCTTTTGAGGATAGTTTTGTTTAGTCTGTCTGCTGAGTAGAAGTATGGCATCATGATGGCTACTGCACATCTATTCCCAACCCCATATTCAGTTGTTTCGTGTGATCTCTTGAAATCCATGGAAACTAGAAAACAGTACAAATAAAGGCTTGATTTATTGTTTTGTTGTCTTGACTTAAGAAACTGATTGACAAAGTGTTATTAATGCAGATTAAACTTAGAAATGTTTACCTCAGTGGCCATTATACTGTGAATACCACAAAAACTGAGCAAATATTTTTCTAGTGTCTGAAAAGTATTATCCAATTCAGCAAATAATGTTACTTTTAAGTGAATGAAGTATAGGCATGCCTTCATTGCTTTAGTTTCTTATTACTTGTAAATACACACAAGTATAGCAACATAAAATTTATGCTCAAACTGTACTCAGTAGTCAATTACAATACAGATTAGCCTTGGCTGTAAGAGATCAGCAAAACTCACCAAAGCATTTCAGGCTTATTAATTGGCTATATGAAATTTTCAATGTGCATGGTGTGTTTTGTTATTATTTTAAAATTGTGCTATATTTTTTAACTTTAAAACTTACAACACAAATATGTAAGTATATATGTATATACACATGCATACACACACACACACACACACACACACACAAGGGTTTTGGGGGTAGGAGGAGACAAACCAGAGGTTAAACAGTTACCAGCACATCACTGCTGATAACTAAGCTACTGCTGTATAACAAATACTTACTTAGTAATACGTGTCCCACACACTGCCCATGTATTTTGATTTGGAATAGTGAGTTCTTTATGCCACAAAAGGCTTCATATTATAGAGGTTTCTGGGTGAAAACATATTTTAAAAAGTGCCTATCATTGATGATAGGATTGGAGGCCTTTTTAGATACCCTTAAATCAGACCTGATAAAATTTGACTACCCACATGTTTTTTATCTAGTAACAGAGGATCAATAACAAGTTTATAATTTGCTAGAATTTCTTGGACAGCAAACAAAAGATAGTTTGAGTCCCAGGTTAGTTTATATTTATATTTTAACCATTGACAACTCATTTTACTTCTCTGAAAATGCAAAATAAAGAAATACACTGTTTTACCAGTTCTCAAACGTAACTGCATATCAAAATCACCTCCCAAACTATTCAGATCAAGGGGTTCTTTCCTTCTAATCAGATTTATGAAAACGGAATTCCTGTAAGTGGAACCAAGAAATTGAATGATAACATCTTTATGTGAGATGTAGAACCCCTGTACCTCCAAAAGCCTTGCAGGTCATGAAGTTATAGTGGTAAACTGGCAGTAAGGATGTAGATGCAACACATTTATAGGAATGGATTATCAATAATTTACCCATTTCCTGGCTCATATTTGTTTCTTTGCAAATATACTTCTGGTACATATGCTGTGACCTCTTACTGTATTTCATACTCTAATATTTCCCCCATTATATAATCCATGCTGCTATAAATAACTATTAGCTACTTTTAAATTTAAAAATTATATATGTGAATATTTCTAAAGTCTTATGCATAAAATATTTTAAGAAATTGTGGCAGATCTTTACCAAAACCAAGATTTTCTAAGGCTGAGACAGTCACCTGATCAACAGCTTGGTAATTATATGAATAAAAGAACACTAGTTTAGATAAATTTGTCAGTATACTCTGGTTATTTCTTATTTTGTTTATTTATTTTTGGAATGTTCAGTATGCTAATCATTCTAATTATTTTAAAAATATTATTAAAATTCTGAAAATATTTATTAATGTTCCCTTAGGTCCTATGATATAATTTTTGTAGTTAATTATAATAATAAAGACTTGTAAATTAGTTTTAAATTCTCATATATATCTCACATAAGTTTTCACGCATATTGAGTTTAATTTTTTAACAATATGTAGACAATGTTATTTCTTATTTTATGAAAAGTAACTGAATCTTAGAAGGCATTATAGACAATCAGTTATGGAGATAAACTCAAAGATAGGTAGGTATACATGTTCAATATCACATGCATTTTTCATAACTATAAGCTATAATTTTAGAATAAAACTATATAGGTGAAATGACAATTATTCTACCTGGTTGTTAACTGTTTCCTTAGAGATTTGAATCCTATCTGCTTAAATGTTCTCTTTGGAAAACTTTGGCTTTTTCCATCAGAATGCAATAATTTCTTTTCTTTTTTTTAAATATGGGAAATCTTGGGTTTACATTTTTATTTTCATATGGTTTTCAAGAAACATAAGGAAAAAGACAGGTGCTATTGCATTTTGTTATCTTATTGGCTAAAATGCCTGACACATCTTACAAATTGCCTGAAATTCTTGCCATCTGCTGCTGTAAACTTCATCTAAATATAAATTACAATAAATATATTTCTTGAAAAAAAACTTTGAACAACATGGACTTTGGCTTATTTTATTGTTGTTTAATGACTTTTCTGCCAGTTAAGTTTTCTGGCTTCCACAGAGATGTCTAATGACATCAAGAATGAGTTGCTTGGAAGCGAATATGAAATCCAAGTTTCCACTCTTCTGAAAATAAGATTTAGTGGAGATACTCAAGTGTCTGCCATTCTAAGGGTACTGAATTTGGATGTGGAATATTAAGATAAGTTATAATAGTTCATTGGTTCATCAAACAGAAAAATGAACTTGCTCTGTTCCATTTATGGTTTATGGTTAGCCTTGGCTTGATCTTTCCAATTTTTCATTTACTCCTTCAATGAATATATGAGGAACAGTGACATTTGGTGAAATTTAAAAGTTGGTTTATATGGTAGTTCTATACAGTAGTTTTAAGCAGAAGAATTCCGCTTTTTCCATGCAAGTCTTTGACTCCGTGTCCCTGCTAGTGTGTACTTTTTGATGAACATTACAGGAGGCTTAGGCTGTCCTGCCTTGTAACAGATCTGAAGTTTTCAGAGGGGATGCTAGCAAACATGATAACAAATAATGTGTGAACTGGATTAGTCCTGCCTCCTAAAACCTGGAATCTGCTTTGATCTGGGACACTGGGTCATTCTTGGCTTCTGTAGCTTTTGCCATACTGGCTCCTGCCCCTATTTTCTACATACCTCAAAGATTTCCATTGGAGTTGCTGCCTTGTATTGAAACACTGTGAACCTGACTCACTTCCTGACATCTGAGTTGGCTTCCTACAGGTCTTCCTCTTGTCTTAATTTAAACATAGACTTATTACCCAGAACTCTAATTTTACCTATTTATTTAAATATTGTCCCTTGTGTTATTTTCTTCTATGGGTATGAATTACTTCCTTCATGAACTAAGGAACTCTAGATTACCACGTTGATCCTCTTTCCCCCTAGCTCTTTTAATAAGAACTGCAAGCTTGACCACTATCTTTAATAGGAAAAAGGGTGGGAACTACATTTCTTAAAATGTGTGAGTACAAAGGGCAAGGCAGAAAGGTATAAAATCTCAGTCTTTGGCAAAGGAATTAAAATTCTAAAAATGGGAGAAGGAAGAGAAGGAGGAGGAGAGAAGAAGGCTGTGGGGGGGGCGGGGTGGTGTGGGGAAATAATTTTTGAAAATAAATTATTATTTTAAAACTAAACTAAGGGTTTCATTTTCAGGAGCAGATAAATAAGCACCTATCAGAGCAGCCTTTCCAGAGGTGATAGCTAAAAAATTCTGGAGGCAAAGAAATACTTATTTGAAGACACTAGATGGAGATGACAAACAAGCAGATGCTAGAAGGAAGTCAAGGTTGAAAAAAATACACTTGAAAGTATACTGGGTGAGGTTCTCATTTTTCCAGAATTCTATCCTGGGAACTGCCCCAGTTTGCACTGTGTAGGAAAGCTACAACTCTGATAGCACACTCACAATTGTAGTGGCCAAAAGAACCAGAAGATAGAGTTTGTGGCAACTACAGCCACTGGAAAGGGAAAGTAGGGAATATGAGAAAGGAGGCAGCCAGAGCAGGATAAGTCTAAATTCTATGTGAACCATTCCTGAATGTCTGTGTTACCTCTGAACCACACATATGTTAACCTGACTCCATCTCTCTCCTTGTTAAACATAAAAGCATGGAATTGAGGTTTGAATACCACCCAAAAGATAGTTTTCAATTTAAATTCAACTGTAATAATAGAAGTGTCAATTCATAGAAAAGAAATTATAGTCATAAATACCTATGAACCTAATAATAAAGCTTAAAAATTCACGAAGCAAAAATGGATGGAATTCTGTAGAGAAATAATCAATTTTGCAGCAACTCTCTCTTAGGAACTGATGAAACAACAAAACCAAAGAAACAGTAAACAACTAGATGACCTGAACTATCAAACTCCTAACATAATTTATAATTATAAGTTTAGGGCAGATGATATATACACCAATAAAGGCCACATGCTAGGCAAAAAAAATGCAAAGATTTCACTAAATTATATATATATATATCCTACAGGATATATTCTCCGACCTGAATGAAGTTAAATTAAAAAGTAGTTGTTTAATATATCTGGAAAAATCGTGTATATTAATAATTAAAAAATAAACTACTAAATAATCCATGAGCTTAAAAAAGAGAAAATGGTGACAATATTTCCAACTGAATTATAAAATAACACAAAATATCAACATGTGTAGGTTGCAGGTTATCTAGGGCTTAGCTTTAAATGCTTATATTAGAAAAAAAATGTCTACCTTCAATATCCTAAGGTTTCAACTTAAGAAGCTAGAAAACAAAGAGCTAAGCAATCAATTGAGCAAATAGAAGAAAATAATAAATATACAAGAAGTCAATAAAATATAAAAGCCACTATATACGGACACTTAATAAAACAACAGTTGATTCTTTAAAAATATTAATAAAATTAACGAAATTAAAAAAGAGAAAGAATACAAATTGCCAATATCAGTAATGAGGGCAAAAGCATATGTTCGTATTCTACAGGTCATGAAGGATAATAAGGAAACATCAAGAACAACTTTCCACCAAGGAAACCAACAATTTTGATAAACAGAAATATTTCTCAAAAAATGATGAAAGTCGATTCAAGATTAAACAAATTTTAAATATGTAAATCAATTTAAAGACTGCACTTAATTATCAAAATTTGATAAAATTTAACACCATGTTATAATAAAAACTCTAGGAGTCAACTAGGAGTGAAATGTAACTTCCTCTACCTGATGAAAATCATCTAAGAAAAATCTATAACTAACATACTAATGGTGAAATAGTAAATGCTTTTCTCCTAAGATCTGGAATAAGGCAAGGATGAGGAGAGGGTTCTCACTACCTCTAGTCTTTATTGCACTGAAAGTATTAAGTATTGTATTACAAGAAAAATATAAAAAAGACACACACTTTTGAAAGGAAGAATTAAAACTATGTATTAATGACATGGGTATTGATATGGGCAATTCAAAGAAATGTACAAAAGAATCATTACAACTAACCTATAAATATACCATGGTTATAGGATATAAGCTTAATACACACAAAAAAGTTGAAGATATTTATCTTGGCAACAAAAACATAAAAAATAAACTTGCAAAATGATCTCATTTGTAAGAACATCAAAATACATCAAACATGTTTAAATAAATTTACCAAAAGATGTACAAGGCCTCTGTACTGATAAACATAGTATATTGCTAAAATAAATTAAAGAAGACCTGAATAAATGGAGAGCTACACTGTGTTCAAGGATCAGAAAATTCAACATTTCTCAAATGTCAATTCTGTCCAAACTTAAATGGAGTTGTCACAATCTTTTTTTTTTTTTTTTTTTTTGAGACGGAGTCTCGCTCTGTCGCCCAGGCTGGAGTGCAGTGGCCGGATCTCGGCTCACTGCAAGCTCCGCCTCCTGGGTTCACTCCATTCTCCTGCCTCAGCCTCCCCAGTAGCTGGGACTACAGGCTCCCACCACCTTGACCGGCTGGTTTTTTGTATTTCTTAGTACAGACGGGGTTTCACCGGGTTAGCCATGACGGTCTCGATCTCCTGACCTCGTGATCTGCCCGTCTCGGCCTCCCAAAGTGCTGGGATTACAGGCTTGAGCCACCGCGCCCGGCCGGAGTTGTCACAATCTTAATCACAATTCCAATTAAATAGCTCTTAGAAATTGGCAGGTTATTCTAAAATTGACATGGAAATGCAAGAAACCTAGAATTTCCAAAGCAATCTTGAAAAACAAAAAAGTAGGAGAATTTACATTGCCTGCTCCCTAGACTTTATGTAAAGCCACAGCATCAAATCAAGACAGTGCAGTATTGTAGAAGAATTGACAATTAGATAAAAGAACCGTAGTAGAAAACTCAGTAATAGGTTCAAATTAATTAAAATTTAAACGTTCTGCTCATCTAAAGACACTGTTAAGAACATAAATCAGAAAGCTACAATCGGTAGTAAAATATACACGAGTCAGACATCTGACATGCTAATGATATCAGGAATAGGTAAACAATTTCTACAACTAAAAATAAAAAACAATTTGTTAAATGGCAAATTACTTAAACAGAACCTTCACTAAAGAAGATATATGAATTGGAAATAAGCACAATATAATTAGCTATCAGAGAAATTAAAATTAAAACCATAATAAGACACCAGTACCTATGTGCCAACATTAAAGAAATAGCAACAAATGTTGGCAAAGATGTGGAATAGTCATAGCTCATGGGGGTGATGACTGGGATGCGAATAAAGGCAGGGACTGACAGGAACAAGCATGGGGAAACTTTCTGGGGTTCAAGCGATTTTCTATGTTTTGATAGAGGCTTGGGTTACAGAGATATATACATTCATCAAAATTCAATTACTGTATACTTAAGAGTTCTTTAAATGTAAATTTTAACTCAAAAGGAAAAATCCATAAAAATATTGAGCTATAACTTCATCATTAACATGGTGAAATATTTAGGGAATTGTATTGATGTATGAAATTTGCTTTGAAATACATCAAGAATCTAGATAGTTGATATAAGGGATTCACTGTAAAATTATTTCAACTTTATGTTTAAAATTTTACATTTTTTTAAAAAGCTAACTATATGACTATAGCTAGGATTTATTCAGAGATTATTATGTACCTTTTATTCTAAATGCTTTACACATGTAAGGATTTTTAGTCTTCAGAAGGATTCTTTGGGGTGCATTCTATTTTTATCCCCACCTTACAGACAAAGAAACTGAAACACAAATGGATTAAATAACAACTAAAAAACAATCCTGTCTTTACATGGGTAAGAAGGAATTCACATGAAATGGGATAGGTTTATAGAAGAGCATGTGCATTGGAGAGGTGAAGATACTGAAGTGATGGAAACATATAATCCACTCTCTGTTTCTTCTACATTGCAACGAAGTAGCTTAAGTATGAATATGCGCCCATCTGAGGGCATAGCAATATGGGAACTCAGATAGTTCAGTGTGTGTTAATGACACCACTTCTGAAGTATACATATTTTTTGCTATATTTGGATGGCCCTCTTTTTAGGGGAACCAGCAGCCAATTAATCTCTTTAACAATGTTCTTCCCCATTTCACTCTCTTTCTGGGTCACTAGGAATCCAACCTAGCTTCTAGAAAGTTTACTAGGAACAAGAGGAGTGTAAAAGCCCATCCTGGATAGAGTAGCCTGAAAAGAAGTCTTTTCTACAGGACTCATTCCCCTGCACATATGCCCATGTGTCTGTAATACCCAAATCATCAGAAGAACCATAGCAAGTCATAGCATGCATCTCAAAAGGCAGTCCCTACACTAGCACCAGCAGCATACGGTGATTTTTTTTCTATAAATTCAATTATCGGGCCCCATCCTGTTCCTACTGGATCAGAAATTCTGGGGATGGGAAAGACTGGATAGTACCGCAGTCTGTGCATAAACTGGGGATTCTGATGCACACTAATGTTTGATAAACACTGGTGCAAACAAATCCATTACTAGCTTTCTGTACTCTTATTTTTTTATGTTACCCTGAGTTCTTCAGCTTTACCTCGGGAGGATTGTCTAAATCTGCAAGAAAATGACTACAAAGTAAACTAGCAAAACCTGGTCCAGTATAATTTTCCAGGTCCTTTTTACTTATCCCTTAAACAATATACCTCTCAGGTTACTAACCACATCATATTTTCGGATGTCAGCGTTTCCTTTTTCTCTTTGATGACAAGGACATTAATAAACTCTTTGACAATAAAGACATTGATAAGCTTTTGGACAACAAGGACTGTGTCTGAATCATAATTGTCTACTTCAGATTATAACACTTACAGTAGATCATCAATAAATATCTGTCAAATGAATAATTTAGTGAATTAATAAATGAGAAAGTGAGTAAGCTTGCATGTGAGTGACAAATTATCTTGGAACTAATCAAGATCTCAAGAAATAAATAAACTTATTGGCATCTCAGGAAATAGAGGAAATATCTTCCATTGACTAAACCTGGCAGTCTATATTTGAGGGTAGGTAAGGGGTGAATAACTGTATGAAATCTGGTGCTATTACATAAAAGCCTTCCGCTATTGAGGATAAATCAGAGAGCAGATGCCTCTACTCCTGCTCCCACTTTTACCCCTCATTCCAGTCTGTCAGCTGTGTGAGAGGAAGTCTGATCTGAAACCTCTCAAAGGTGGATTTGAGATCTCATCAAATACAGGCTCTGTGTGGTGGCTCACGCCTGTAATCTCAGCACTTTGGGAGGTTGAGCTAGGCGGATCACCTGAAGTCAGGAGTTCAAGACCAGCCTGGCCAACGTGGTGAAATCCTGTCTCTATTAAAAATACAAAAGTTAGCTGGACATGGTGGCAGGCACCTGTAATCCCAGCTACTCAGGAGGCTGAGGTGGGAGAATAACTTGAATCTGGGAGGTGGAGGTTGCAGTGAGCCGAGATTGTGCCATTGCACCCCAGCCTCGGCCACAGAGCAAGACGCCTTCTCAAAACAAACAAACAAAAACAAACCAAAAAAACCCCAAAGATCTAATCAAATTCAGTCCGAGGTGCAAATCCTGTCACAATTTTGCAGGGCTCTATAGTCAAGAAAGAAGTTCTGTAAAACTTCTTTTAATAATATATTATAAAAGTTAAATGTATTATTTAATGTAATTTATTATAGAGTCAAAACTACATTTTCAAAATCAAATTCATGCTTCCAGTAAAACATATCTATTGGGATTTGAAAAGCAATACCTTCAATTTTTATTATAATGACTATATTTTCTCAGAAAAAACAGAACAAAAATAAATATTATTAAGAGAAAATTTACCTCCCAATCATATTAGTATCTTGATCGGTTCACAATCTGGCTCTTTTTTCACTGGTAGAAATAAACTAATTGAGTTGTCAGGTTGGGTAAGGAAAGGGAAAAGAGTCACCTTATATTCCCCAACCAAATCATAGTTTGGTCCTTCAGTCAACATTTTTTTTTCTTTCTCAAACACAAAAGGAATGCAGGGGCTTGCGAACCACATGATAGAGTTGACATATAATAAACTGATGATAGTAAACGCTAAGTTTGCTGTTATCCAGTTGAATTTATCTTTCCCAGTATTTTTCAGACATGTTGATTATGAAATACCTTGCATCACATTTGGTCCAGGAAAAGTAAAAGCGAGAGAATGGCATATTATTTTTTTAAAAGAAAAGCCCAACAAAATTAAAATTTTATTTAATATATAGGGTAATTTACTTTGTATACAATTAATTTTTGAATTGAATAACATTGTTATTGCATTTATACTATTATATTTTTGCCTGATATCTATTGAAACTTATAGTTCTTTTGTTGTATGTAGCACATTTTCTTTATCATTTGTCAATTGACATTGAGGTTGATTTTAACTCTTGGCTGTTGTGAATGGTACTGCAAAAATAAATGGAAGTGCAGATATCTCTTTGACATATTGATTGCACTTCCTTTGGTCATATACCCAGTAGTGGGACTGCTGAATAATATGGTAGTTCTATTTTGTAGTATTTTGAAGACGCTCCATACTACTTTCTATAATGGCTGTCCTAATTTGTGTTCCCACCATCAGTATTTAAGAGCTCCCTTTTCTCTACTTGCTTGTCAACACTTAACTCTCTTTTGTCTTTTTGATAATAGTCATTCTAACAGGTGTAAGTTGTGATCTCATTGTGGTTTTCATGTGATTTCCCTGATGGATAGTGATGCAGAGCATTTTTTTCATATACTTGTTGGTCCTTTGTATGTCTTTTGAGAAATGCCTATTCAGTTCTTTTGCCTATTTTTTTTTTAATAGAGTGTTTTGTTTACTTGAGTTTTCTGTGTTCCATATATATTTGGGAAATTAATGTCTTTTTAGATATAAAATTTGGAAATATTTCCTCCAATTCTCTTGTCATTTGTAACAACATCAATCGACCAGAAAGACATTTTCAGTAAAATGAGCCAGGTACAGAAAGAATGATTTCACTTGTATGTGAACTCTAAAAAGTTAATCTCATAGAAGTAGACTGTAGAATGGTGCTTACCAGAGACTTGGGTGGTTAGGGGAGAGGAGGACAGGGAGAGGTTGGTCAAAGAATATATTTTATTATAGTTAGATAGGGGGAATTATTTTAAAATGTCAAGAATAGAGACAGAATGTATATAAATGATTGCTTGGGTCTGGGGGGTGGGGAGGGGAGAGAAATGGGGAATGAGTATTGCTGGTTCTAGAGCTTCTTTTTGGGGTGATGAAAATATTCCAAAATAAATTGTGATGATGATTGCACAACTCTGAGAAAACTAAAAAGTATTTGATTGTACACTTTAAGTGGGTGAATTGTATTTTAATATTTATATCTCAATAAAATTAAAAAATATATATAGCTTTATTGTTCTTCCAACTCATTTAATTTTGAGAAAGTCTGGAAAGGCTTTCTGAAAGAGTTTTTCATAAAAATTGTACTGCATACAGGTGGTTCCCGGGTGTCTTCACTGGCTTACCAGTATTTTTACCAAGTGCTTGTTCCTGTTTTCATTTTGTCATAATCAATGAGTGAGTGATGTCTTCTCTTGGTCATTAAGCTTAGCAGCTAGACAGATTCTACAGCAACTCTATGGTAGCCATGTCAAAAAATCTAAAGAAAGTAGCATGAGGCAAGGGCTCTCTTCTTATGTTTTGTAAGGGAGATAAACTTCCTCAGAAGTTTTCAACAGGCTTGCCTCTATGTCTTATTGACCGTGACTGGGTCAAATGGCCACCACTATGGAAAGAAATGCTGGAAATGTCATTCTCTGGCATTTTCAGCCTCCCTCTGGGGAGGCAGACATTGAAGAAGAAAAGAAGAGACAAAGGGAATAGTATTTACAACATTGGCTCATAGTAGAATCGTGTCACATTTCTTAGACAAAAGGCATTAACTTATAAAAATGAAGTAATTATTGGTAGGATTTAAAGTTATATGACTGAGAATAATTTTTTCAAATACAGAGGACTTTCTAGTAACCCTGAAAGTGTGTATTAGATTAGTCCTTCTATGAACCCTTTCATTTCTATTACTTATTTTCATGAATTGTTCTCAGCGCTTTCCTTAATCCCCACTATAAAAATTCAAAAGTCAAAGAGATGCAGTGTGATTACTAAACTGCAGCAGGAAGTCATAGGTAAATACAGACTCGAGATGATGGCAAAAGTTCACCCTTGCCTTCCCTAATCAAACAGTCTCTGGATTAAGGCAAATTCCAGGTCAGGAAGTATAACTGTTAAGTTTAACAAAAGAAACAGAATATATGAATTTTCTTCCTTTGAATTGAAATGTGATCCTCAGTTTTTGAAAATATTTAAACATTCTATTTTCCTGAGAAAAATAAGAAAAAGTTCAGCTATATGTTCATATATATATGCACATATCCACAGAGACATAGTCATGTGTGTGTGTGTGTGTGTGTGTGTGTGTGTATACCAACAAAACGCCACTCCCGTGATGACAAATCAGTGACTATTTCTTTCATTTAGCAAAATTCTGATGAACCAACATTTTAGGTTCATGCAAACAGATTCCTTGTAGAATGAATTTATTATTTGTATCATTATTAATATTACACTCAGCTCTGAGAAGGATGCCTTCAAAAGATTCCACTGCCCTTTGTTGTGTGCAAGTGTGTGTGATTTTGATTAGCAAACCTGCACACCTCCTCTAAGTTTCCTTCTGAGCTTCTGCAGCTAAAATAATTATAATAAAATCTATTAACTGCTTGTTACTGCAGGGGGAAAAGGCACTGCATCCAAGCTTCCATCTGCAACCATTGATTCTGAAGTGGTGAGTGACAGTTCCCCACCGCCTAAGTAGGTTATAACAAGCTAGCTTCAGGCTGCAACAGCCAGTAGAGTGCAGAGGAGAAACGACTGGCCTCCAAACTAGTCTTAAGCCTCAAGAAAGAAAGAAAGGGGGGGAATATCTCTGCCAATAACTGCAGTGCCTATTCTCACATTCAGCAGCAGGAGCTTTGTAATTGCCAATTCGCTTTAATTCCCACTCACACCTTGGGGGGACAAAGCAGAGAACTCTCTCTAACAGATAGTAATAAAACTATTATTCATCTAATCACCCACAAACACATGTGTTTCTTTTGTAATGACTCTGTTGCCCTCATCCCCATAAAACGCACACACACACGCATAAGCCAACTCATGCAAATGAAAACACAATAGTGAAGACAAAGTAAACCAAAAGAACAGGCTGCTTTGCAGACATACAGAAATCCAGCTCACATTCATCCTTTATACATATAATCCCAATGAATTCCTATCAATCCCACACACCATGGTTAAGACCCTGTTTGTAGTAATAAGGAGAATCCACACAATTATTTATATTTTTCAAATGAGATCACTCCGTTTGCTTCCAGAGACTGACCTAAATATATCAGGTGAAAGCGCGCTTCAAATTGGAAGCTGGCCTCATTTCTGTCTTGGATGTTGCATATGCCTATATAGATGAGCTATCAGCAGCATATGATCACCACTCAATTACAGTATTTTTTTGTGTGTATGTGTATACATATTGGCACAAACCCAAATCATCTGATTTATCTCTGTCCATTTCTGTCAACACACACACACACACACACACACACTTTTTATTGTATCAAGCTTCACAGGAATCACATTTGTCTGTGTGTATGAACCAGTACTCTAATATTTCATATTATAGCATAATGGGCCAGTACTCTCAACCGTGACTGACAATAAAATAATAAGACAGTGAAATATGAGGTGGTGATGGTAAAAACATCAGCTATATCAATGTGAATTAGTGCTGCCCTCTAGAATACAATTTATAATGATTTTCATTTATAACAAAATGAAAGTTTTAAATCTTCGTTTTTAATATTTTAAAAATCTTTAATTTTTAATTTTAATTACAAATCTTTAAATTTCAGACCAGATGCAATGGCTCACATCAGTAATTCCAGCACTTTGGGAGGCTGAGGCAGGAGGATCGCTTGAGGTCAGGAGCTGGAGGCTAGTCTGAACAAAAGAGTAAGACACCATCTCTATAAACACATAAATGCGTAAATAAATATGCACATCATACGATATTTTCTTTCATTTAAAAAAATCTTTAAATCATATTGACAAGAAAACTGACCAACTACATTAACATTTGATTCAAAATGATATCCTATTTCAGCCTTGAAAAAACTTGTTTTTTCATAAGTGTTCATGAGTTTTAAAGGAAATCTATATTCAAAAAAATAATTTCCCACCATTGAATTTCATCAAGAGAATGTGCCATCTACAGACACATAAATTTAATTGCATGCAGATATGAATATTCTCTGACTGGACATTTTAAGTAGGCACATCTCCATAAGAAGACTGTTCTGGAAAATGTGATCTATTATTTTGATAATTCAAACAAATTATAACAACCGTCGCAACAATAGTAATCAATATTTCAGGCAGAAGTATGTTTTCAGTGACGGTTTGAATGATCTGGTTAAATTTTGTAAATAAATTATAAAATTTTCACAGGTGTACACATACACACTGGCTCAAAGTTCTTAGTTTCTAAAAAATTAAAAAATGCGGTATCATTTCCATTGCTACTCTATTGCATTAGGTTGAGCATGATTTTACAATAGACTGGCAGACAAAATAAACTTATCAGAAGTGAGATTATTCCTTTATTCTCCTGAATTCCAGAAAGTGTCATCAATTTGAACATATTCTGACCCATGAATCTGGGACAGTAAACTCCCCAGTGCACAAAGTTGCTTATGGACCTGTCAATACTTTTTGTTCATTTTTGACAATACCGGAATGACAATTCCACTCTTCTCCAGAAGCATACGGAACTTTGCATCTTAAAGTTTAGGGTACATCAAAGTACTTGTTGCTTCCTAGGCAGCCTTGATGAAGTAGACTACCCACTGATAGCATAAGCAGTGCAGTTGGGTGCACTTAAAAAAATTCTTATCTCAAACAAGTCCATTGGACAGTGAGTATGTATAATATGTAAACCCCAGAAAACCTGTCATTGTAAACAGGGTAGTGGTGGTTTATATTAGCTTGTATATATTTTAAATATACTTCTGCATGCCCTTAGTAAATTTGCTATACCCCATTTCTAATCATGAGAGAGATATAATAATAATTACCATCAAGCTGACATCACTAAGCTCTTACCATTTATTTGCCATTCATTGTGTTAAGTGATTTGGAAGTCCTATTTTACTAAATTCCCGTAAAAAAATCCATGAGAAAGGTATTATTGTTACTCCTATTTTAAAGTAAGGAAATGGAGGCAAAAAAAGTATAACTAACATCCTTACAGCTCACTTTTGATAAACGGTAAATCCAGGATGTCGTACTTTGGCTTCCCACAGAAGGAGACCCTAGGCGAAGATTTGAGGAAAAGTAGTTGATTGGGAAGTGCAAGCAGCAGCAGTAGAAAGAAGGGAACTGAGAAGCTGAGAGAAAGTGGCCAGTTTTAGGTGCATCATTAAGTAGGCTGTGACTGTGGATTATCGGAGCTTTATCTTAAGTAGAAAATCTGGGAAAGAGCGGACTACATACCTCAAACATATCCCAATCTAAGTGGTGGGAGCTGCAAAATATACATTAATTCTGCTCAGTCATTAATTGAGAAATACTTAGAGGGGTGGCATTTCTACATAACCCATAGCCAGAGTAACTTTCCTAAGCTTCAGAAAAAGCCCTCAGGCAAATGCTATAGATTCTAGAAGTAGGCAATCAGCATACAGGCACTGAAGTGGCAAGACTCCAAGGATATGGATGGGGCATTGGTGCTAATTAAGATGGAGGTTTCATAGTGACTTCATGATTTTATATAGGACAGAGATAATTCGGTTAGACTGCTGTAATTGTGCGTGTGTCTTAAAGCTGCATTTGAATCACAATTGTACTAATTTTACTTAGCATGTATGTTTATTTGGGAACTGAAAAGAACTGATAATAATTTGGGAATTTTAAAAAGTCCTGAGCCACCCCTTGAACCATTGCTGCCTTTTTATATACTCAGATCTGTCTACAAAGCTCATACACTTAACTACTGTGAAAATATCTTTGACAAAAGCACATCTCTGTAGTGGAGAAAGTTGACTCCAACGTCTCCTTTCAGAGGTTCTCAGGCTTCTGAGGGCACCCATGTTCTACTGTCTTCCCTGCATGCATTAAAGATTCTAACACACTTTACGCAGTGATTACAGTGGAAATGTCCCCTTGTGATTTGATCTGTTGGGGAAGAGGCCAATGACCTCAGAGGAAGAAACTTTTAAGCAAAACTATCTCCCCCACTCATCTGACGTACTATTTGAAAATTTACCAGATGGGACTAAGCTCTTAGGGAAATATTTGTTATTTGCAGACTTCGTTTCTGCCTGATTGGTAATGTTTTGATTATAACTTCTTTTATGGAAATTTGCATTTTATTCCTTTATTATACATTAGGTTTTTAAAGTTAGCAAGTTCTTAGAACTTTCCTCATATCAAGAAATAAAATATGACAATATTATGACAACTACTCAAGATGGAAAAATGGAAGCTTCTCAGAGACAGTAAATCCTGCTTTGGTGCTAATGGATGGATCCTTGGGCAGGATTAAATAGCAGGCAGGCATTGCTTCTATGACAGTGATCTCAGAACAAAAGCCAGGGAGGTGTCTTTAAAAATAAATTTTACCTAATTCTCAGGTGTTCTTAAGGGCAAATCCTTCTTTAAGACCTATCCTAGAACAGAGGTAACTTAGACTCACGGTGCATTAGAGAAGACATGACAGTAGAGATTATGAAATTCAGGTACAATTACAGAAGAACCTGAGACTGATAGAGTAAGTTAACTGTATATGAGAGTGGTATAGATAATGATTCCAGAGAACAGGGGCCCTATTTCTTATGGTTCTTCTCGTCGTTGTCCATTAATATAATTACAAGTCTTTTTTCTCCAATTATTTTTCTTTCATATTTTCAACATAATGAGAGGGAAGTAATACAGAAAAAAAGATAATAATTAGGAGCACCAAGAAGATGAAAGGTAGGAAAAAGAAAGAAAAAAAAGATTGGAAAGTAATGCATGATGGCTGTCCTGTTTAGTAATTGGTTTCTAATGCATTTGAAAGAGCGTAAGATGAAAGGGACTCTGAGTATGCCCTCTATGATCATGATATTAGAAATCAACTACTGATAGCTTTCAAGAGCTTGAGCCTCGCTTTGGCTTTCAGCTGCACTCAAGGTTAAAAGACGAGAGGCCACATATTGAGGAGATGGAGAACATCAGAAAGGCATTAATAATTGGCATCCTATAAAAGGTCCCATCAAGTTAGTATCAGAGAAATGAAGGGACAAACTAGTGTCTTCTAAATATCATATAATGTTCAGACATTGGAGCTAAATGATATTTTCTATTCAGTGTAAATCTTTCCTTACTTTGTTATTCATTGGCAATGACCTTCTCTGGGGACTTTGATCTTGGGGTGAAGAAATCCATTCAAAAATCACCCAAGATTCCAACTAGTAAGAAAATACTATTACATATGAAAGAATTAGGAGCATCTTTTTGGTGCTCCTAATTATTATTTTTCATTCATTTTTATTCAATTCATTTCCTAAGCTGGGTATGTTCCAACATGTAATTCTACCTACATTAAGTCTGTATGGGCCACAGAGCAAAGTATTCAACTAATATCTATTTTTGAGGGGTTCTGATTTCATTAGAGATCAGGCACAAACATATCAAGCAGTGCCCCAACAGTGTGAAGTCCATACCGTGGGCAAAGAGAGAGGGGCCACTGCTTGAGATAACATGGAGTGGACCTCAATCTGACTTTGAAGATAAATTTGATTTGAAAGATGCAGAGAGATCAGTCAGGATTGTGAGCAGAGCATGACCAAGATGTATGAATCAGAAGCAGGAATAAGAGTGAGATAGGAGGGAGTCAAAGTAAGTTTAAACACTGTGGCTCAGGATTCCATGGGCCACTGAAAGCTACATGGAACACTTTTTTTTTTTTT